>NC_072893.1:62739696-63042727 GCF_027943255.1 Anastrepha obliqua | reverse complement strand
TGAATACTGTAACAATTATGTATTTGTTTGACAGTAGTCATGCGTGATCTGTCAAAAAGATCCTATTAGAAGTACCTCCAATCTAATCAGCTTTTATACATGATGCAACATCATTATTAAGATTCTTGACCGAACTCTCCTCCTCCAATTTGTGGTGTGCTTGATATTTTTTCACAAATGGAGTGACTTACACTTTTGCGGCAGATGGTGTTTTATGAGAAACTTCTTTGTTGCAGAACTACACTTGGAGATTTGCCATTGTATGTCGAGGTGCGATTGATATTAGAAAAATCTATTTTTTCATTTTAGTTTTTCAGCGAGATTCGAAACAACGTATTCCGAATCCCGAATGGTAGTCACGCACCAACCCATTTGGCTTCGGCGGGACGACTGCTGTTAGAAAAAACTATTATGTTAATTAGGTCTGCAAGAGTTATATTTGGTAGAGCCTGATTACCTATCTGCGTATGAGAGGGTAAAATTATTGACTTTAATCGTACTTTTATATATAGTCCAGTCATCTGGTAGTTTGACCTGGAAAGTTTTGCGGGAGTATTGAAACTGGATAATTTTTATAGATTTTGGGAAGCTCTTTTCGAATTTCAACTTTGCCACATCGTATCTGCGACGCTAACGCCGCCATATTGAAAAAATGGCGCCTAAAACCAGTTTTTTTTTACAAAATTAAACTAGAGATAATTTTCTACATTTTATGTTAGTACGATTTTTTTTTAAATCAATAGTTTTTGGCGTATGAGCGCCACAAAGTACATTTTAATATGCGTTTTCAAAAAAAAAACTCATTTCCACACCACCTGGAGGTAGAGTAAGCGGCGCGTTTTTTTTATCGTGGTGTCCCCTGTAGGCCTAATCCACATGTGATACACACTTTCGAAAATTTAGCGCAATCTCCTACGTTTTACCGTTCCTGATGGACGAGGCGTTGCGAGTTCGTCTTGGGCAGCGATCAAGACGTCGCAGACTGAAATCTCGTCCGCATCATCTGCTATATGATTATCAGACTCATCACAATCCTCTTCGTTGTCCCTTTCATCAAACGTTTGCTCTAAAATAGTCGCAGTTTCTTCTTTTTCATCGTAACCCAATTGCACTTGCGAATTTTTACAAGCACCACTACAATTTGTGCATAAAATGGAGCATTTTAACCCAGCTTTTCTGCATCCACAAGCCTTCTGACATTCCTTTTTACATTTACAAGAAATAAGTTTTAACAAGGATTCTGGAGCTGGGGGTTCGAGTGTCGTAACAGGAACTAACCCATTTTTGTTTCTGTTCCATTCCCATTGTTCTGCATTTTGTTCATTCCCGTACCACTGCTGAACCTGGTGATAGGTTCGGAATGAATGCTGTCGTGCTGCTGCCTCTGTTGGTGGTAGGGACGCAATATTAAATTTATTTTTATATGCTGATTTTGTGAAGCATGCATATCTGTACTCATTTAAAGACATGATTTTCTTACTTTTCACATCACTGTAACCGTATAATTCAAGAAGAAAACGTTCTCCTGCTTTAGCAATAATCTCTGCATCGACGTTTGGATTTTTAAATACCTGAATAACCTAGTTTAAATTAGGATTTTTTCGGAGTATATTAATGAATTTCATTTTTCCTTGATAAAAGAGTGCACATGTTGTATCACAGCCACTGAATGCATGCAGAAATAGAATATGATCTGCAGCTGTTTGATCTATAATACTTTCAGTGGAATATATTTGTTGGGTAATTTTACCTTTTCCTGGTTTGAGATCGTTTGATCGCGTAAATAGAGCTGCCAAAAGAATAAGAAGATCTAAATCTTCGCCGACCACTTTTACGGCATCGAACGCTGGTGAAACACGTATTGCGGTATTGATGATTAGCGTATCCGTATCTTCCGTGGCTTGTGAGACCATGAAATTCTCAGCTTGAAATTTTGTTTTCAACATTTTAATGAGGCGCATCATTTCCCAGAAATTTATCTTGTGACACAGTTGGAATCATTGTCCCATCAAAAAGTATGTCTACTGAAGCACTTATTCGTGATCGTCGGGATCGCTCCGCAAATTTAGTACTACAGTTTGCTACATTTTCAAGATATCCGTCGAATACGATTATGTCATTGGATTTATATTTGGATCGAACGTACGTGATGTAGTTACTGCAAATAGATGAAAATGGTTCACCACGATGCCAAATGACTCGGTGCAATAAGTGCGCTCCGTCGATGACATACATTGCATCGCCAACATTTATGTCTCCAGAATGTTGCTTAAATGCCTTGTACATTGAAGATTTAACGCATTTACGCATGCCTTCATCATTGAAAAGCGATAAAGAAAATGGAGCCAGTTTGTACGTAAGAAAGTTTTTAAGTTCCTCTTCAGATTCTTTTGCAATGCACATTCTTTGGAAAATTAACAATGGATTAATCGGAACAATGTCACCTTCTATCACGATGCCTGCATTCATAACACCAAACGATTTTATTCTGTCATTTCGTTTGAATTTTGCTGTATAAAAGTCGCTGCCAATGATTTTAGAAATGCCAGTACAACCAATTTCTTGAGCCATGTGGCAGTTTATCTTTTCGTCTCCAATAACGCCAGTGCTTATTGACATGATATTTTTCATTTCTGGAAAAGGTGGATGGTTGTACAACCAATCCATCAATTTTTTTACATCATCATTGCCGCGACTAACCCACGAACTTCTCATTTCGACGTGCTGCCCAGAACCAGAAAATGCAGCATTGCAAAAGTTTTCAACTTCGTCGCAAATATTGTGCAAAAATACCATTCCTAAAGTGGTGGTGTAGGTGAATATTACTATTTTCAATATGGCTACGCTAGCGTCGCAGATACGAGGTGACAAAGTTGAAATTTGAAAAGAGCATGCCAAAATCTATAAAAATTACCTAGTTTGAAAACTCCATGAAAAACTTTCCAGGTGACTCCCTTCTTTTTACCAAATGACTGGACTAATATCTAGCAAAAAATAGTGTTTCCAATTCCTGCCCACCAGCTGTGTATGCATACATATGCACTCGTATATGGGTATACATATTCACAATCAGCTATTCACCACTTGCATAAATTTTTCCCACACTAATCCCCGGAATTTGCGGCGCTTCAAGGCAACAACTTACATGATTTTCGTGCGCGTTGCGTTTCCTCTGAAAATTTTATTCGTTTTCATGTTGTAGCGATTTGGTGGTTCATTCCTACTTATATCTTTATTTGTGGGTTTTATTGTAGTGATTTGTTTTTACTTTCAGTGCATGTAGATGCAGGCTAAATCATTTTCGTAAATGGAAAATGCACTGTTGTAGATTCAATTTTAAGAAGAATTTTCTAAAATTCAAAATAAAATTGTGTAATTGAATATTTTTTGTGATAGCTGGCAGACTTTAATAAAATATTTTGCCTTAGGAAAGTGTGTAGAAGTTTGCTCTTTACTTGGACCACAAATTCATAGCATCTCAACATTTTGAGCAGTTTTCACAAATTTTTTTGATAAGAATTATTTATAAAAGTATAAAATTTTTTTAGCAAAAATTCTATTCAGCTAAAAAAATTATTGCCTCAATTTTATTATACTAAAATTTAAGAAATTATACAACAGCATACTAAAACTCTTCAGTGAAATTCTAATCAAAAGCCCTTGAATTGTGGGTAAAAATTTGTTGAATTTTCTAATGAGGATAGTGGAAGTTTTTTATTTTTATTTAATTTTTTTTTCTTGCAAATATTCATCTTTCATGCGAGTTTCCTGTAAAATTGCATACCTAAACAAGTAGCTGCTGAAATACATCCATACTGCATGGCTCATCATTACAATATATACATACATATGTAGGTCGGGCAAAGAGTTCTCAGAATTTTTCGATTGTAAAAATATTATAGGATTTACTATTTATACAATCGAAGCATCCAGAAAATTTTGCAAATACTTCATGAGGTGATAAGCCGTTAAAGCTGGATCTATATTGTTAAACGGTTGATGCCTCCCTAGGAAAATGGGAGGAACCTAAATTTACATACTTTCAGAGAGTCAGACGATTTAAGGCTCGCGGAGTTTCGTATTTGTAGATAAAATAACTAGCAGCCTATGCGCAAACGACCGTAATACCTTTTTGCCAGTACCGCGGGCAGAGTGGTAAATAGCGGAGAGGTATTTAGCAAGTAGGTGTGGCTGCAAGGCTACACGTCTTAGCAGTACTTATCAGAGTTTCCTTTTCACGGTCGTCTACCCGAAAAAAAGATAGTCAGGGACAGATGAAAACCCTGCTGTCAATTGTAATCCCCTCAAAAATGGTAAATAACTGCCTGAACCTTCTTAATATCTTAGGGAACTTCAACACATTATTATTAGGATGAGTTCCTGGAAATGAGGTTTATGAGGGAAATGAAATGGCTGATGATTTAGCTAAACAAGGGGCAAACATTCCTTTAATTGGATCTGAGCCTTTCTGTGAATTTACAAAAGGCCATATTAACGAATTTTTCAGAAAGTGGGAGGAGAAGAAATTTGTTGAACATTGGTGGAGCTCTATCGCTCAGTGACAAACGAAACAATTCCTTACGCCCGACAGAGTAATTTCCGATAAGCTACTTTCGCTGAGCAGAGTAGACTTAAGGCTTTTAACTGGTTACTTTACAGGCCACTATATAATATACAGGCGAATGAATATATATAATATATATATATGGTTAAATTTTAAGGGCCGATATTGAATGTGAACCACACCTAAGATATTTTTTGCATTTCATTGAACATTTTTCAATTTCAGACTAACTCAATTTGAATTATGGAAAGATACACAATCGAGCAACGCGTTAAAGTTAATATAATAAAATAAATAAATAATTGGCGCGTACACTTCTGTTAGGTGTTTGGCCGAGCTCCTCCTCTATTTGTGGTGTGCGTCTTGATGTTGTTCCACAAATGGAGGGACCTACAGTTTCAAGCCGACTCCGAACGGCAGATATTTTTATGAGGAGCTTTTTCATGGCAGAAATACACTCGGAGGTTTGCCGTTGCCTGCCGAGGGGCGACCGCTATTAGAAAAATGTTTTTATTAATTTTGGTGGTTCTCTCCGTGAATTCCAAATGGTAGTCACGCACCAACCCATTCGGCTACGGCGGCCGCCGACGCGTTAAAGTTATTCAGGCTTATTATGAAAACGGGCAACAGTGAATGACCAATTTTCGAAGAAAATCATCTTCAGTGATGAGGCACATGTTCACCTCAGTGGATTCGTCAATAAACAGAACTGCCGCATTTGGGCGAATGATAATCCAAGAGTGATTGCCGAAAAACCAATGCACCCGCAAAGAGTGACTGTTTGCTACGGTTTATGGGCCAGCGGCATCATTGGGCCGTATTTTTTCCAAAATGAGGCCGGTCAGGCAGTTAGGTTGATATGGTTGCCCAGGGAATGGGCACACACACGAAGAAAGATTCGTCCTTTGTGATGCCATTATGGAGGGGTGAGGCGGGAGAGAAAGACCGATGGGATACAGGGAGAGGGCGGGGAGAGGTGGTGCTGGGATGGTTAGGAGCTTGCGGATTACGAACCATGACTATGTTTGCGCGACCGCTTCATGCTGCTGATGAAATTCATCAGATTTTTAATGTCAGCGCCAGCTATATCAGCAGGCGTGGCAAAGAAGTAGGAGCCAAGATGCCTAGATCTTAGCCCCGCCAGAGTAGAGCAGCTAAGGAGAAGATGCTGAGATGATTCCACCTCATCCTCCATACATCTAGCGCAAAAAGGACTCGAGGTGATTCCAAGTCTGACAGCATGCATTTCTCGCGCATTGTGTCCTGTGAGAGAACCCACGAGATTAGAGAGCTGATATTTTGTCAGCCTCAGAAGCTCGCCCGAGCGCCTCCGATCCACACGTGGCCAGAAGGATTTCGCGACCTTAAACGTTTGTGTACTTGCCCAGCGCTCGCTGAGTTGGTGCGATGCCCATCTTTCCAGGAGCAGACCGCAGGTAGTCAGGGGGATCTCAATTCTCTCCCTTCCCGGGGAAATCACCTCACATGTCCCTTGTCTGGCCAGCTCATCCGCCTCACAGTTTCCCGCAATGTAGCTGTGACCAGGAACCCAGATGAGGCTGATGTTAAAGAATTTGGACGCAGTCGAAAGCGAGGTCAAGCATTCCTTGACCAATTCCGAATGCACCGTCATAGATCCGAGGGCTCTTATTGCCGCTGGGCTGCCGGAGTAAATATTTACTTTCTTGACCGTTAATACGCATTTGAGCAGCCAATCAGCTGCCTCCTTGATTGCGGCTACCTCTGCCTGGAACACACTGCAGTGGTCCGGTAGCCTGAATTTGAGTCTGATGGGGAGCTCCTCGCAAAAGATTCCTCCGCCAACCTTTCCTTCCAACTTCGATCCATCCGTGAACAAGTTCACCAGGCCCTGCCCCCAAGTGTAGCCTTCCGTCCACTCTTCCCTTGACGGAATATAAGTGGAGAAGGTTTCGGTTGGACTAAACGAGGGTATACACTGATCCGTTGACAAAGGGATGAACTCGAAGTTTTTGAGGATGCTTGAGTGCCCATAAGTGAGATTAAGCTTATAGCTCCAGCCCCTCAGTCTAATTGCGGTACGGGAAGCGGCAATTCTGCCTGCGATGTCTACGGGTCAGGCAGTTACTGTGAATAGTGTTCGCTATCGTGAGAGGATAACGAACTTTTTATGGCCCGATTTGGAAGATATGGATGTGGACGATATGTGGTTTTAACAGGACGGTGCCACATGTCCCACAGCTAACGAAACAATGGCTCTTTTGCGCGAAAAATTTGATGGCCGAATAATCGCACATCGCGGGGATGCCAATTGGCCGCCAAGATCATGTGATTTGCCACCGTTGGACTTCTTTCTTTGAAGTTATTTGAAAGAAAAGGTGTACCTCGATAAGCCAGCAACAATTCAAGAGCTAAAGGATGAGATAATTCGTCACATTAACGGCATAGAACCTCAATTATGCCTCAGGGTCATCGAAAATTTGGACCATCGGATGGAGGTGTGCCGCCGAGGCCGTGGCGGTCATTTGGCCAATATTTTATTCAATACGTAATTTAGTCATACCAGTATTATCATAATAAAGAGAAATGGCAATAATTTATTAAAAAAATTGTATTTTATTCAAAATCAACACCGGCCCTTGAAACTTAACCACCCTTTATAATGCGGATGGAGAGCCCATCTCTCTCCTGGAGATACAAGGAAAGAGTATCTTCATGAAAGATTATCCATTTATTTCACCGATTATTCACATTATGAAGAGATGATCAAGACAAGCTAACGACTTAGATCTTTTTTTCGTCGAACCTTGCACTTATCTGTTTGTTTGGTTGGTTTGCTGGTAAGTGAATTTACTGATCCATCTGCCATTTACACTTTCTGACAATAATCTAGCATTTACACAATAAGCACTTACATTCTGACTATAGTTGACTAAGTCCCTAATAGGTTCATGACCCTAATAGACTCAGTAACCTGCTACTTTAAAGAGGTACTGTTCGACTATTTAATTGAAACTTGGCTATCGGTGTACACTTTAATGGATTGTACCGTTGTGGGAGAATATTGAAACCAAACAGCGGTAGCCTTAGTTGTTAAAAATTCAGTCTGCAATACGCTGCGGCGGTCATACTCGTATAAGTTTAGGCTTAGCGATAAGGTCGAGTTTAGCGAGTGTTCTTTGCCATTAGCAAGCCTTTCATTTAACCTAGAGTCATCGGCAAATATGGCTATGAATATTTGGATTAATTTCATGACGTATTTACATTCATTTGACAGAATCAAGGAACAGTCTTGAATGCATTCAGCAACAACATAAATAAATGTGGAGTTATTGTATCTGAGCTAACTTTATAGCTTTTTTGCCTCCAATATCCTTCCACTACACGAACTTGTATATTATTATTATTATTATTTTGAGTCATAGTGATGTGGTTTATAGTGCTTGGCTGCGAGCCTATAATTTGATGAATTTAAGCATTTCTTTGGGCTTTTTCTTCTGTATTATCAATGGAAGCAAAGTCTCACAATCTAAATGAGTGAGTTTTCATCTTGCGAGAGCCAACATTCGTAGAGGATGTGCTCTGGTGTTTCATCGCCCAGCGCGCAAAAACGATAGACGCCTTATTCTACCATACTAAAAAGGTTCTACTGATTGAAATGCATTGTGACCTCTGATGTGGTATATTGTGCTTAGCCGCGAGCCTATAACTGAAGGTTTATAATGAATTTGAGCACTGCTTCCGTCTTTTCATTCCAAATTTTCGAAGATGGATGCAGATTCACACCACCTAGGTTAGTGAGTCTTCATCTCGTGTCTCGTAAAAACGTCTGATTCTTGAAATGATTACGAAAACTACATTTTCCTCTACAATAACCATTGAGAGCTCAGATTTAAGAGCCTACCTATTCAGATTTAAGAGCCTACTGATGCTCCTCCAGAAGAAAGGAAAAACTGTTTTGCATGACTTCGGCCTATGGAATTGCGATGTAGTGCCTAATTTCGCAAGACAGTCCGCCTGCTCGTTGCTGTTAAGTCTTGGTGCCCAGTCCGAAAGACGCTGTTTTTTGGTTCACGGGCCTTGAGTTCAATGAAGTATTCCTCAATGCGTTTAGATGCCATTGTGTGAGACTGCAGTGCACATGAGGCTGCTTGGCTGTCTGACGAAATAAAGATGTGATTCGAAATAGGTTCATAATAGGTCTACCCCTTTTCGTAGACATTCTCTGCAACAGATTTCTATGCCATAGATCTCCGCTTGAAAGACTATGGGATCATCGCTAATTGGTATCGATCTTTTAAATTTCGGCTCAAAGATACTCCCGCTAGTCTCACCATTCGCAAGCTTCAACAGATCCGCGTACGAAATTTCCGAGTCAGCCTGTGTATGGATGCTAATTGAGTATTTTATTTTAAAAACCTTATTTTTCCCTCAAATTTTTGGAAATACTTCCGATAAATAATAAATGAGGCTATAGTTTTAAAAATGTAGTAAAGTCATTGGTTTGAAAGTTGAAATTTGAAAGAGAAAAAAATTTCTTTAATATTCACCTTAACCTAAAAATGTTCACTAAAAATTGATCGCAGTTGTAATATAGAAAAGGAAGCCGTGAAGACTGTTTGATACTCATATTGTTCATTAGTATGCGAAGGTCAGTTATTGTTAATTATAAAAAATAAAATTGTTTTTTAGTTATATCAGTCAGTCAGCATTGGTAATCCCTTTCCTGACTAAAAATGCAACGGCAATAATTATTTCCACCAAACCTATTGAAAACCCGACGACAAGAAGACTAAACAAATATTGTGAGTGAATCTTTTAGTTGGATAAAAATTCAAGGCATAAGATTAAAAAAAAATAATAAATAAAATATTATACGAAACATCCGTTGGCGATTCTGAACTTTATCCTTTCGATTTTTCCCTTAATCCTTTCAATACCAGTCTATGAACAAAAATTCGGGTTGCTTTTCGGATAGAAATAATACTCAATAGCGCAGATTTTTTGGTTTTAATTAATATCCATTGAAAGGTAGTATGCCCCACTAGGTTATTGGTGCTATTTTAGTTGGGGCTATAGTTCCCAATGGAAGATTAACTAATTGCAATAAAAAACAATGCACCAGCTCAACGCTAGTCAAATGAACGATTATGAACGGAAAATACTTACAACCACAAATTTGACATTTTCTTATTTAAATATAACGCAAATTTTATTTTGAACCATTTTTTAAATTTCTCACGGGACGCACAATCCTCATGGTAGTCAAAGCGTTAACAGAGGAAAACTAAAAATATTGGTTTAAAGACATTAAATGCTTACTATTTTATATGCCTCTATTTCGGAATACTACCGTGATCAAAAAGTTTCTGGAATATATTAGGAAAATCCGAAATATAAGTTTATTCCTCAAAAAAAAAAATTCTATCGCCTTCAAAACACTCCCCTGGTACTAATGCCAGCGTTTGATCCAGCTCTCGAAACATTTCTGGAACTATGGTATATTTTCAGTATATCCATCATAGCCTTTTTCCATATCAGGTCAGGTGGGATGATGCCTGTGAAGAGGAAACTCTCATGATACTTACGTATTAAACACTTCTCCACTAACTATCACTTTCCCCGAGGAACTGCCAAAAAGCTATTTTCTCACGGGGTTGGCTCTAAGAGCATAGCGCGTACATTGGAACAAGGCGTGTTCAACATCTTCTTCCCTCTACGTGCAGATTGGGAAGTTTGGTGAACTCTCATGGCCAAATCTATGGACGTATATCCTAAATACCTCATACCCTGAAAGTTGTATGTGAATTGAGTTAGGTGGTAGTTTATTCTTTCTAAGCACGCTGTAAGGATGGGTATTAAATCACGCACTCAGAGTAGATGGACCCTTAGGGACCTGTGCCGCCGGTGCTTTCAGGGGGGATCGAACAACGCCTTTCTTCTGCTGCCTTTCTTCCTTATGCTTCGCTCTACCGTCTTGTTCGGATAGCCTTATAAATAACCTTTGCATATCTTTTGCCAGAATGTCTAGCGGGATTAGTCTTGCAATGACGAAAAATGCACCATCAGAAATTGTGCGGATTCCCCAGATAATCCGCAAAGCGTTTCACCGATATATGGATATTAATTAGTTTTCTTCAATAGCTGTTTATGCTCAAGGCATCAGCCCAGATCGGTGTCGCGTAAAAAAGGACCGAGCTGACAACCCTACTGTATAGTATAAGTTTGCTGTGGCAAGGCCCCCGTTGTTTGATATTATTCGTGCCAGACAGGAGTACACACTCGATGCCTTATTCAGAACGTACTCAGGGTGGGTTGAATTCGATGGCTATTGGATGGTATTCGTTTCGTTCTTAACCAAAAATTCGTCGATAAACAAAGCACTGCACTACGGTACGTTATCATGGTGAAAAATCCACGAGTTGCTTTCTCAGAAATCCTTTCGTTTTTGGCGAATATGTCTCAGTTACTTAGCATCTTGTAGATAACATTTTCTACTGAATTCTCCACCGTTCGACGTTCTTGTTCCCAATGCATACATTGGAAGAATGTGTGTTCAGTGTCAGCTTCGGTGGCATCCCCGTATATGCATGTGGAGTACTCGCTTTTCCCTATTTTGAACAGGTATTTCTGGAAACACCCGTGCTCCAAATGCAGTTGGGTTCTATAAAAATTGACTTCACTGAAATCCCTGCTGTTCCACGTGGCAACGTCTTTTATAAGCCCAGCCGTCTATCTGTCGCGTTTTTCGTTAATCCAACAGTCTTGCCAAAGTCTTAGTGTTTCATCGCTTATTTCGCGCGCTGCAGTTTGCTAACTCTTTCTTCCTTTCCCTCCTTCTTTAATGTCTATAGCATTCTCATTTCAAAAGCTGGTAAGTCTATCGGTATTGAACCACTTATTACGTGAACAGCTGGCCCTGATACTGTGCGGTAGGTGGACACAACTCTCACGACTGTCGTTCGTTGTACCGATGCTAAGGGCTTGCATCGGTGATTTACCTTTAGCGCATTTGCCCACAGTTCAGCTCCACATATCTATATTTTTGCCATTAGCTTATTTTTTTTGGGTTAGCTTATTTAAGCAAGTTTGCATGCTAACTTCTAATGGGATGGGCTTCTTGGTTAGAAGTTTTCTCTGTGGCTAATTTGAGGCGACGTGAATCTAGTCACCTTGGTGTTCGTATCATTACTTGGTTAAGTTTTTTACGAGCTTCTTTAAGGTTTCGTGCTGTGATATCGTCTGCGTATCCGATTAGAAAGGGGTAAAGAGACGTAAATGTCTTACAAGGCCTAAATACTAGTTCTTATTAATGTCTGACCTTCTGGTGGTGGCCCGTCAAAAATTCTTGGTGTAAAATACCGTTATAATCCATGAAAACAGTGAACAGTTCATTCGGAACTCTCCACTCACTTGCCCGAAGTCTGGATTGCGTGTTGTGTACTCATAAACTATGTCTTGTCTTGCGTTTGATGAAGGTTGGACTCAGCTTTGAAAATCATGTCTTTCGCGTTATCAACGCTGCCCGTTTTTTATGTACTTTTTATGTATATTACAGTAGAAAAATATTTTTTTATTTACTCAAATGCACAAAGAATATATGACTGAGACTATTTTCAAAATTATGGGCACTCAAAAACTTTTAAGAAGTTCCAAATAGCAATCAATGAGATTTTTTTCATTTGTCCATTTGTAGATGCTAAATCCTATTCTGTGCCTGTGTTCCATCAAACAATTTATGGAATTCGAAATTTTAATACATATTTCGTGTACAGGCAAGAAGCATTGCATTGCGTTAAAAACAATGCAAATGTCCTAAGGATAAAAAATAACTATCTCAAACTTCGCAGCAGAGTGACCTTCTCGTGGCAGCTGCTCCTTTGCCTTTGTGCTTACGCCACTTTTCGTCACATACAGCTTTAGCCTTGCAATGGGATATGTTTCAAATCGAATTTATTCCATTTCATTGAAATGTAAATATTTCCATACAAGATGAACGTGGCGTAGAATTTTACTAACCGCTGATAACATAATTGTCCGCAAACGAATTATACATTCTTGTCGATTTTACTCCCTATCCCTTCGATTCAATTCGATTCGATGGTCTGTCTTATTGGGGATACTGTCGGTGCCGATGATTGTATGCGGTTGATGTGGAATGTGAAACATTTCTGTGGCCTTGGGTGGTGAGGTTTACTAAAACTTGGTTTGTTTGTGCAAGGGGAGTGCGGGTTGTTGGTTGAAGAATTGACCATTTGCTGTTGGTGGTGCTAGCTTTCGGTAGCATGTAAGTGTAAATTCAAGTACCGGCAATGTGAATTTCCTGTTGTTGCACAATTACATGCATATGTATATAAAGGGTGGTCTACCAGCAGATATCTTTTCAAACCAAATAAGAAAAGATCTTCCTAATAGCGGTCGCCCATCGACAGGCGAGTATTCTGCTATGAAAAAGCTCCTCAAGAGAAAGCATTTGACGTTCGGAGTCGGCCTAAAACTGTAGCTCCTCCATTTGTGGAAGAATATCAATACGCATACCTCAAATAGGAGGAGGAGCTCTGCCAAATACCTAACAGAAGTGTAAGCGGCAATTATTTCATTTTTTTATTTGGCACTGACAGCTCTGAAGCTGAAAAAAATGGCTGAAAGTCAGTCTCCTCGACACAAAGTAGTCATATTTGACCCATCCGAAATTTTGAAAAGAAGTTTCAGATGAACTTCATTGTCCTCTAGAGACCGTCTGCTGATCGAGATCTCACGCGACTGTCAAGATACCAATGAATCTGCAGTAAGTAATAGTACCACAACGATTTCGGGGTGGCGCTATTGACCTGTTTTTGCGTTGTGATGTAAACTTCGACGGCTTTTGGTTTTAGTAGCGTTTTGCACCGTGTCACACAGCTCATCATATAATCGATACTTTGAGCACTTCACTTGAGTTGGCCTAACGTGGTGTTAAAGTTTTTTGTAGGTATCCAGAAATAATCTGCATCCTCACACGCTTAATGGGCAAGTACGTCTATACACTGGGAACATCCTAATTTCCCAAAAATACTTCATTTGTGGCGAACTAGTCCAGAAACTCGGATGATGACAATATCCGATGAGGCGTCCCTTGGAGTGTTTGAGAGAAAGATTCTGCGGAAGATTTTTGGACATTTGCACTTTGGTGGAGGCAAGTATCGTAGGTGATGGAACAATGAGCTGTATGAGCTTTACGGTGACAAAGGCATAGAGCAGCGAATAAAGATTCAGCGGATTCGTTGGAAGGGTCATATAGTCTGAATGCATACAAATGCTCCGTCTCTGAAACTATTCGATGCGGTACCAGCTGATGGTAGCAGAGGAAAAGCAGGACCCCCTCTGCGTTGGAAAGATCAGGTGGAGAAGAACTTGGTTTCACTTAGTGTGTCGAGTTGGTGCCGGTTACCGCCAGGAAAAAACGATTCGCTTAGTGGAAAGAAAACTCATGCTTTCTCCGATTATCCAGTTCATTCTGCATGGTCTGATGGAATCGCTGAAGTAGCAGTCTGGCACCCCTCAAGTAGCACTAAATCTCTCTTTCGCTACCATTATGAGACCTCCAATAGGCAGATATCTACAGGCAGCCAGAGCTGTTGATGTAGTGAAGAAGACTGATGAAAGGAGCACTCAGTTACCTTAATCGTTTAGCTGCCAAACTCGGACATTTACAGATTAAGTGCTAAACAGTCTCCTTCTCTGAAAAATTCCACAGCTTCTGCAATGGGGACTTATTGCTAAACCTCGTCCAATGACCAGTAAATACAGCTACAACTTTGGAAATTGAGTGGCGTGCAGTCTCCAAGACTTTCTGAGTCCTGCATCTATTATACTGGGGCCAAAGAGCTTTCGAAAGAGCACACGAAGAAATGGCCTAGTCTAACCCAGTACAGCTTCAGCTACCCGTGCAATTTATATCTGCGTCCTAAATCTTCAAAGTTGTAAAAGCGGTACCTGTTCTGGAGTAGTTGAATGAAGAAGACTTCTGGCACTGTTTCGAATAACACAGAGAGGATCCAAATGGAGTACTGTAGGAATGGAGCAGGGGTGTATATTAAAGGTGATAGTAGGCTAAAGTGAAGTGTATGAAATTCAAATAAAATGTTTTCCAGCGTCAGTCCAGTTACTCGAATTTCCATATTAATCGGAAGGTTTACTTTATCTAATGAACCAAAAAATATCAAAAATTATTGAATGTGACAAGATTTGTATTATTTTTAAAAAGTAGCCAATTGAATGCCGACCCTTTATAATGTACTTGCAGTGCGTTGCGTGTTGTTGTGCTGTCTGTGCATATTCGATATTCTATTGTGCAATGCTCTCTAGTTTTTCTATTTTCCTTCAGCTTGCACCCATTTGCTTCTAGTAAAAGCATTTCTCGCGCCATTATTTTTTCCGGCTTAATTTCTTAGATTTTTTGGAACCTTTTAAGCGTATTTTTGTTTCCAATTTGCAACCAGTTGTGCCAAAATTGATGCTCTATTAATTCGTTTTTCACATTTTTTCATGGTTTTCAGTAGCTTAGCTTGCTTCGTTTTGCTTTGTTTATGGTTTTGACGCACTCCCTCTTAAATTGCTTCTATTTAGATGCAGATTTTATGTTAGTGCGCTGCAATACCACGAATTGCTTTTGGGTTGCCCATTAAGAACTGTGTTTTTTGTTTTGTTTTATAAAACCGCAATATCTTTGGTTTTTGAAAATGTCTTTATTTGCTTTTGAGCTGCGTCTTAGACCAATGCTAATGCAATTCAATTTTCAATGCAATTCCCAAAGAATGAAATCG
Organism: Anastrepha obliqua; assembly: GCF_027943255.1. Lineage (NCBI taxonomy): Eukaryota > Metazoa > Arthropoda > Insecta > Diptera > Tephritidae > Anastrepha > Anastrepha obliqua. Next base: position 63,027,379 of record NC_072893.1, on the reverse strand, counting down.
AGTATTTAAAAATTTCTAGGAATAAGAGTAGCAATGCCATTGTAAAGAAAATTAAAGTTTCTCTAAAATTACGGTACTTCACTTGGTATTTAAGGGTTTTACGCAAAAGCCATTTAAAGAGCCGGGAAGCTAATAAATCAGTGAGAGGCATCTCTAATGATTTTGATCTCTTTAAGCGTAATTTAGCATTTTAAAATTAATGAAATTGAAAAATATTAATATCTGTCATCAGTCTGTTTTTGGAACCAATCATTTGAAAATAGTGATTGAGATATAGAGACCTCAGTGCGCACATTGGAATGGTTGGTATCGAAAGTGGGAGGAATCGGTTAAAAACCACACCCATTTCACACATTTTAAAAACGGTACTTTTAAGTGATATTTAATTACTGTTGGAACCCATTTTCTCAATTTGAAGACTTCATTTAAAAAATGTTCTCTATTTGTGGGAAAACATGAAGACGTACGCCACAAATAGGAAGAGGACACCAAGGACACCAAGGGTGTAAGGGTCAATTATATACATATATTAAAAAAAAAACATTTTGTATTGAAATAAAGTAATAAATAAAATACGTTTGCTTCTTTTACTAAAACTAATTTTTAGCTAGTAATAAAATCTAAGGTTGAACAAGAAAGCGAATTTCGATAGTACCACTGAGAAGTTTTATTTGGCTCCAACGGGTAAATTGGATAATTTATTCTAAAGCTTTGTACTGCATATAAAAATGTTGTTCGTTACCTAATGGTAGACTCTCTCTCGTGAGAGTCAGGAGGACCTTATCGAGACTACAACGCACTGTGGCTATCTGTTGCACCGGAGTTTTTCCGACTACTTCAGGCCCGGCATTAGGTGCTCTGATTGGTTTGTCACCACTTGATGGTTTCATCCAAGGAGAGGCCTTGAAGGCCATCTCCAGGCTGAAACACAATGGGAATTGGTACGGACCCTGTCCGGCATTGGAAAACAGATAAGGCATGGACGTCGATTCTCTCCATGCTCCTTAACTCCTTGCCATCAAGAGTCGTACTTGAGAAGAGATACAGTGTAGTGCTGCCAGCGGCTCAGTTGTGGTCAACTTCTGAAAATGACCCCGGCAAACACTGTTTTCGCATTTTTACGGATGGCTCCAGGACCGAGCATGGCTCCGGCTCTGGGATTTACGTGTAATCCAGCGGGACAAAACTGCACTTTGCTCTTGGAATGCATGAATCATCAAGCGGAGGTGTATGCAGTTCAAGAAGCGATGAACTTTGTTGTGGAAAACCGATGGAGAGGCAGACTTATATGTGTCTGCAGCAACAGCCAAGCTGCGCTTATGGCTGAACTATGCCGATAGACATAATAGCCTGATGCTAACATCGGTCCCGGGACACATTGGTATCGCGGGTAACGAAACCTCTGACTCCTTAGCTAAGATGGGCACTGATGCCAACTTCTTGGGCCCAGAGCCCGTTTTGCCACTCCCTTCTGCGACCATCACAGCCACGGTTAGCAAATGGGTAACTACCACCCACAAACGAGCTTGACAGGCTGAGAGAGACTGCAGATGGACTAAATTGATGTTACCTGTCATGTCCGATCGACTGTCGCAAACACTTCTGTCATTAAGCAGAAGGGAGTGGAGACAGCTGGTTGGACTGATAACGGGCCACTTTCTGTGGGCGAATCACATGGAAAGGATGGGCATCTCAGGCAGTGTACTCTTCCCAGCTTGTGAAGAGGAGGATGAGACGGCGGACCACTTCCTGTGCGCCTGCCCCGCCTTCGCTCGAATCAGGCACTGATATGTTAAGAAGCGACCACCTTGGCTCCTTGGCACCACAAGATCTACTCAGATTTCTTCGGAGATTGGGTAGATTTAAAGAACATTAAAAAAGGGAATCCAAGTGTAGTACAATGGACTTAATTAATGTCTGAGTGCTGCACTTGCTAGTAGTCCCGACAAAAAGGAAAAACCTAATGGCTACTTATAAGAAGCCCCCGTAAAACAAATGTTCTGCCTAAAAAACTTTAGATGATTTGGCGCAATGAAATAGTTTTATGTTCTTTAAGTATATCTACTTTTATACTTATGCAGTAGACACTTTAGTCTAAATTATTAATTTTCAAGTATATCTTCGTTTTGCATCTTCGATCTGCCAATAATATTTTTAGGAAATATATTTCGCGCTGCCCATTGGATATATATTTTCCAAAAGTATTTATTTTTAAGTCAACTATACAGGTTTCTAATAAAAGCCAAATCGGGTCTTAAGTACGGCTAAAAATATCTTCAACCCAGTGTCACCTAGCGCTTTAATTTCATTTAATTTCTTTCCATTTAATTTCTTTTCAATTAATTTATTTGCATTAATTTATTTAGATAATTTTTTTTCTTCTTGATAAATTGTTTATTTAGATTGAGATTAATTCAGTTAGCTTTATTAATTTGACTTAATTTAGATCAGATTTTAAAGGAGATTAATTTTAATTTTTTTTATTATTAATTTTATTTGATTTAATTTGATTTAGACTCATTAAGTTCAGATTAATTTAATTTCCTTTTTTTCAATTTAATATAATTTTGTTTGATTTGTTTATTTATGGGAATAAGTTTCCGTCTTTTCTTAGCCAAAATTATGAATTATTTAAACAATCAAATAATACATAATTTTTTGTGAAGTATGGGCCATTGGAAGCTACAACTTTACTCCACCTTTCAGGCAGCATCGTCTGACGAAAAATGAGAGTTCTTTTGACTCGATCCCTTCAATGAGCCAGTTTGTGATGCTCTCGTAAGAAGTGAACCGCTCTCCAAAAAGGGCTGACGGAATTGATCGGAACAGATGGTAATCAGAAAGGGCAATGTCTGGGAACTACGACGGGTGGGGCAAGATTTCCCAATTCAGTCCCTCTAAATATTTCTGGATCGATTTAGCAACATGTGGGCTGGCGTTGTCATGCAGCAAAATCAGTTTGTCATGTCCACCATCCAATCCGGCGGCTTTTCTTTGAGAGCTCGATTCAAACGCATTAGTTGCAGTCGGTAACGATCGCCAGTGATCGTTTCAGATGGTTTAAGGAGTACATAATAGAAGACACCCTTCTGATTCCATCAGATGCATAACATAACCTTTGAAGCATTAATATTTGTTTTTCGCTGGGTGGACTGGTTCACCTCGCAGGCTCCAACATTTTCGACGCTTAGGGTTATCAGAATAGATATTTTTTCATCGCTATTGACGATGCGATGCAGAAACCCTTTTTTTCTACCGTTCAAGAAGCATCTCACACGTCTCCCGATATCCCTCTCCTTCAACTGATGTGGCACCCAGTTGCCTGCTTTCTGGACCATTCCCATCGCGTGTAAACGTTCACCGACGGTTGCTCAGTTAACATTCAACTCTTGAGACATATCATCAAGGATTCGACATGAATCTTCACCCACTAATTGTTGTAGTTGAGTATCTTCGAATTTTGCCATATGTGCCAATTTGCGCCATCTGTGCATGATGAGAGCCTTGCCTTACTTTTGTTCGTCGAGAGAGAATTCCATTCCCTACTTTGTGCAAAGTAGTACTTGTTGGCGAGAGCGATTCTGCTTTGGATTTCAAGACTGACATTATTATCGGTGTTAAACGCTAGATAAACGAAGCCTCTTACAACCTAATTATAACTTTGAGCAGTGACGTGGGTGCCGATACGCGAGTGCGCTGAATGCTTGTTTGATGACAGGAGGTACTTCGTTTTGTTATCGTTCACGGAAAAGGCAGAACTAACAGCGCGGCTGTTAAGGTCGATGATGCCAGTTCAGCGGTTCGCACGATTTTTCTATCACCAGGTTAAAGAGGTCACACGACAGCGAGTCGTGTTCATTTAGCTCACTTTAATTTAATTTACTTCAGCTTGGCGTGATTTTATTTAATTTAAATTAATTTAACTAAATCTAATTTAAATTAAATCGGATCTAAATTAAATAAAAAATTTATAAAAAAAATAAAATGTAAAAAATTTTAAAAATTAAACTAAAATCTAAAAAATGTATTTAAACTGATCAGTTTAATTTATTTTTTAAATTCCACATAATTTAATTTAATTTGCCGTAATTTGTTTTACTTAATTTGGTTCGATTATCATTTGTATTTACTCTTATTATTATTTACTGCATTTCATTCAATTACGAAACACTGTGCAGCGTAAGCATTTATATTTTATAAGTAATGCTTCAATTTGCAAATGACCGCAAGTCGGTAGACTCACCGGTGCCTAAGTGGATTTGCATGTGAGTGAAGAATGTTGGGGATAGTTGGCACTTAACTTCGTTTCGACTAGTTTTATCACCGCACATACACACACACGCTCACACTTACAAATGTACATAGGTACATGCATACATATTAAATAGTTAGCACTAGTTACTGTGCACATGCAGAGTTTAGTGGTGAAAGAGAAATTGGAGTTGGAGATGGAGTTTCGTCATTGCCTAAATAATTGCCAAATCTGTGGCTAGGCCCTAATGGCACTTTCAAGTTGGAGTTCTATGTTTTTTTGATGGTCGCTTGAACGTTGGACTGCAGATTGGCACATAGCAAAAAGTCATTAACTGCCAAGTTATCAATTTCAACTTCAACTTCATTACTCGCATTTCAAATGCATTTACGCCGTAATCAACTGTCCTAAATGCGTTTAAATTTCGGTATTCGAAATGTGATTTACTTTAATTGGAAATTTATGGTGTTGAAGCACATAGAAAAACTGAAGTTAAAGTATTAAACGCATACGTGAGCATATTGATGTAAATATTTGCATATTTATGTATGTGTGTGTGTGTGTGTGTGCATCTAGGATTGAGTATGCCAAAAAGTGTCTCTGTCTGTAAAAGCTTTTAAAATGGAATTTTATGACACTTCGGTTAATTTACTAACCAACCCAATATGCCCTTATGGATGTACACACATATACCTATATATGTATGTGTGTATATACATATGTGCCTCTTCAAGTGTGATTTTGCATGTGTGTTAGCAAATGACTGACATATTTTCGTCCTTAAAATAAGCAATCATAAATATTTCGCTTGCAGATATGCAGACTGTCGAATGGACAAACAGCGTCACATATAAAATAATCCGACACTCAATAACAGACTGACTGCTTTATTACTATATTATCATGTGTAAGTGTGTGTGTGCATATGTCGTGTTTGCCGCGGGTATTTTATGTCTGCGAAAACAAAGACATGTGTAAATAAGTAAATATTTGGCAGCATTGGAAATGGCCGAGAATGGAGACATTATTAATATGAGTAAAGCGTAAATATAAAAGCATATGCAAAAAAAAAAAAAACAAAAACAAAAAAGGCGAAACACAAAAAAGATGTGGTGCTTTTAACATTTAACGCCAAACAAAAGGATAAACTAAATAGTTTTATAGATATGTAGGTTTTCAAAGAATAAAATAATCGCTTGAGTCAACAGAGAAAAGGGCCGTAAATAGGAAAAGGGTGATCTAAGACACAAAAGCACTTGATATGTTTTTCTTGCTTTTCTTTATTAGACAAACCATGCCCATTCAGAATATGTAATAATTAAACGAAAAAGCTAGGCTTGACTTCTACTCTGGGCACAAAACAGCAATCCCCATTATATAAATCAAGATGTGAAAGGCGAGCTTCTCACAAAGAGGATTGTCTATTCGTGTAGACTTTCAGTGATTTCAATGATATGATTTGGATTTCTTTTGCTGGAAATGCACTTATATATTGGGTTGGGGAATAAGTTTATAGCGTTTTTCATATTTTCTTTTAGTTTACAACGATTTGTTTGCTGTTTGGCAAAAGGGAAGTAATCATTCGATAGAACTCTTTCTGCTCCTTCAGTATTCGCCGTATTTTCCAGACTTTGCACCGGCCGATTACCATCTTTTCCACTCCCTGTTAAACGGTATGAAAGGCGATAATAAAGAGGTTCTTAAAAACTGGCTCAAAAACTTCTTTGACAGCAGACCAGACGTTTTTTGGCGGAATGGCATCAACAAATTGGTCGAGAGGTGGGGAGAGGATGTAAAGGGCAACGGCAATTAACTTATCGATATAATTATTGTTTTTTGACCTAAAAGTACCCTGCAATACTAGCGAAAGCGAAACAAGTGGATAGAAGATAGTCTTTAGAAATTATCGCTTTCAGAGTACTCTCCATCAACTGCAAGGCTCTTATGCCAGCGTTTGATCTGGCTTTCGAAACATTTCTAGAGCCATCAGAGCAGTCTTCGATTTTTTCATTACTTAATTTCGGCTTTTAAAACGCGTTCCATGTAAAAGTTTTTTGACTCGGTCAAACAGAAAAAAATCCCAAGATGCCTCCCTCAGGTGAGTTCGATGGCTTTTGGATGGAGTTCGTTTCGTCCTTTGTCAATTTGCCAAATATCCATGGATAATGATGATAGTGTACGACGGTACTTTATCATGCTGCAAAAATGTTGTTTTCTAACAAATCCTTTCTTTTTTGGCAAATTATTTCACGTAAACGTCTCATAACGTCCAAATAATACCTTGCTTCTTAGTTCTTTAGTCAAACAGTTAAGACGTTCTGGTAAAAATGTAATGGCGTTGTAGTCCATAAAAACAGTGAACATCGCTTTTTTTTACTGAAAGCGACGTGCCTTTGTCGTCCTGGTTCATTCGGAGCTTTCCACTGGATTGCGTGTCATATTCATAAACCCAGCAATAAAGCGTTTGATGAATGTTGGTTCGGATTCGGGACTTGAAAATCATGTCTTTGGTGATATAAACGTGTTTGGATGAAATTTAGATCATTTGGGACCAACTTTGCAGCAACACGGCGCGAACCCAAAGCATTAACCATAAGCATTTGTAAGTCCTCTGCCAGCTCTGCTGTTAACTTTTCTTTCACTTTATTGATGTTTTCGTCAGTTCATCAGTTTTCGATGTCGACTTGCGACTACGTTTGTCATCCTTGATGGACTCTCGATATCTTCTGAAGCATTCATGCCACTCATAATACTGTTTTCTTTAGAGTATCATTACCGAAACAGTCTCCCAACATTTTTAAAGGTTTCGCACTATTGAATGCATTTTTAATGCAAAATTTAATACAAAATGATGAAAATTCAAGTCCATTTTTAAAACAGGAAAAAATTAAAAAGCACGTGCAGAGGAAGATTTACTCTAGACTTTACTCTAACTTTTAGAAATGTGAAGCAATGGAATGCTAATCCCAGATGGGACAACCAAAAAAGAAAAACTGAACTCAAATTAGTTGACTTAAAGCGTCACCAGGCGGTTGAGGTAAGGTTGTATGTGTTCTATAACTTGTCAGAGTTCAGTACGAGGTCCGATTTTGAAGCTTGGAGAATGCAAATTGTTTACTGATTCTTCACACACCTTCTCTATCTCTACAACGCTCCACCTGAATTTTTCTTCACGCTAAACAGCAGACCTTCATTCGCGTTTGGCGTAGGCATACTTCTCCTATAGGGGCAATAATTTCGTTTCCTAATAACCACACTTCATATATACATAGTCTCACTAGTTGAGAGAAGGTTTGCTGTATCGGTTGTGCCCAAACCCACCTAGGAGAGAATAATGAGGTGGCGTCTATCGTGGTACCGTTACTTTGCGCTCAGCGAATTTGACAACGAGTTATGTGATTTTAGCTCCAGTATGGCCAGATTACCATTTTCGTAACTTGATTTAGCATTTTTTTTGTTATTTAGTCTCGGAGTTTTAGTTCTTTCTTCATGACATTTTTCTAGCTGTTCTAATTAAAATGTCATGTTTATAATTTTGTAAAATATACATTTTTTAATAATTATTTAAATAATTCACTCAGTTTTATTTAGGTTTACTTTTTTTTAACATCTGGTGGCATTGCCCACGATTGCAGTTGTTGTTGGTGTTCTTCTGCAGTCAAATCTCTCTCTCGCTACTGCAGTGTTGCCTACCTTTGGATATAAAAACGCACTAAAATGCCCATTCAAAGAAAATAACACAACAAATTTTTATTGAATCACTTAAAGAACTTTGTATGCGTGACAAATTGTCTTTAGAATGTGCGTTTTTTTTAATAAATGTGTTGTGCTTATGTACAATTTAATTTATAAGATATTTCTGTCAAGCGAGATTCTTTTGTTAAGAGAACGACTTTTTTGCTATATTTTAGGTTATGTAACTAATATAGATAAGGTACTATTTTTGTAGTATGGTTTCAGTATGGTTTCTTTAGTATTTTCTGGTATTTTGTTGCTTATTTTTATAATGAATACACCTCTTGATGCCCTATGTCCCACTAAGGATTGATGGCCGGAAGAAACGATTACACCTCTATGGTTTTAATCCGCATTCAATAAATTCAAAGGCTTTTTAAAATGTGTTAAAAGGTTTTCAATCTTAAGAAGAGTTGAGAGAGGGGCATTTAATATTTTTGCATAACCTTAAATGGAGCCAAAAATTAAATTTGCTCTTTCAAATTATCAAATTTTATAAGAGTAAAAAATTTTTCATTAGCACTAAAATCTTCTCAGAGTGACCTTTTTTAACCTTTTTTTGTTTAATGATATAGTTTGTTTTTTAACTTAAAGTTTCGGTAGCTTTAAATTAAAAAAAAGAAACAAACACGAAACTTAAAAATGTTTGCATTTTGGGTATAAAAAAGCACTAAATTTATTGCGAAGAGCAAATGGTTGGCAATACTGTACAACTCAGCAAACGTGACGTCACGTACGCTCTGATGGGCGCAATCTTCTTTCTATCATTCTTGGCGTCTATCATGGTATCATTGCTTTGCTCTCAGCGAATTTGACAATATCAGTTGATTTTAGTGTGTGTGTGTTCATTTGTGTGTGAAAATGAGTGAAGAGAGGAAAAAAGTGGTTCAATTTGGGTACAGTAGATATTGGTTTAAAAGGCGAGATGAGTGTTCGTATATACATTCTTTTTTCACACTTTCTACATTAGCAGTGTTTTTGTCTACTTCTTTATATTTTTTAATAAAATTTGCTAGGATTTAAATTTCACATTTCTGTCCTTATATATATAGCTTTTATTTTCCCACAATGTGGCTGGCTCTTGAACAAATCTATAAGTTCCTCAATCACTGTTTTGCTTAATGTTGCCATTTGTCCACTCACGTGCACACTTCGAAATTTCTTTTGAAATACAGAAAGTTAAAAAAAATAAGTTAAATGCGAAAACTCATGTCGCCTTTTAGACTACTCCTGCATCCAAATTGAATGATTTTTTTTTCGTACTCTCCTCCCCTTCTTTTTACACACCAATAAATACCATACATGGCAATAATTTTTTTCCGTGACACTCAAATCGTCAACCCATTTTTTCGATTTATATCCCGTTTGTAACCTGCTTTGTTTACATTTTTTTCCAAGTTTATTCTTCCTCTTCACCTTCTAGCACTCAAATCTCTCTCTCGCAACTGCATTGTTATCTAGTTTTGATATAAAAAGGCACTAAATGCCCAGTTAAAGAAAAGAAAATACCACTTTTTTATAGAATTACTTAAAGAACTTTGTATGCGTGACTGTGTGCTTTTTAAATAAATGTGTTATGGTTATGTACAATAGACTGTAAGGAAAAAACAGAGTTTTGAAAAATTCATCCATTATCAGAATTTCTTTAAAAAAAGGTTTACGCTATATTTGAGTTTATGTAACAAAATAAAGTACATACTCCTTTTTCAAGAAGGTTGTCATGGTTTCTTTAGTATTATCTGCTATTTTTTTTGTTTATTTTTACTATGAATACAACTCTCTGGCTTTAATTCGTATTCAGTAAATTCAAATTTTATAAAAAGGTGTTAAATGTTAAGGAGAGTTGAGAGAAGAGGATCCAATATTCTTGCATAACCTTAAAAAGAGTAAAAAATTAGATAATAAAAAATTAGACAATATATTTTATAAGAATCAACAAATTTACAATAGCATTGAAATCTGCTTGAAGTTTTAATGCAAGAGTGTCCTTTTTAGCCTTCAAATTTGAATTATTAATTTTAGCTTACAATTTTGGTAGCTTTAAATTCCAAAAAGAAACAAATACCAAACCCAAAAATTTTACCATATTTGGTATGAAATTTGGGTATAATTTATTGCGAAGAGCAAAGAGCTGGCAGCATTGCACAACTTCACTAATATGACGTCGGAAAGTGATGGGCGCAATTTTGTTTCTCTCATTCTTGCACAATCCGAAGTCTCTTAAAATCTCTTTCGAGCATTCGTTATACCTATGCACAAGAATGTTAGCAAAAACAAAAAAAAAACAAAGATTGTCAGAATTAAAACTTAAAACTAATACTAAGATTCTATGGACTATAAAACTGCATACTCGAATTTTTGAGCTTAATTGTTGTTAAATTTTTAATTTGTTCCACAAATGGGGGTATCTGCAAATTCGCCTCTATGCCGCCTCGAAAAGGCAGATAGTTTTTATAAGAAGATGTTTCAGGGTAGAGTTGCACTCGGAAGTTTGCTATAATCTGGTGAAGGGCGCTCACAGTTAGGAGCCATTTGGTATTCCTTGTCTACTTATACAGTGGGTTTTGAACCCGTACTCTGCCAATTGATATAATAATAAAAATAATAATTGGCTCTTACACTCATTGTTGGGTGTTTGACCGAGCTTCTCCTTCAATTTGTGATGTGCGTCTTGACGTTTTTCAACAAATGGAGGAAACCTACGAGTTTATGCTGCCTCCGCACGGCAGATGGTTTTCTATGCGAATATTTTTCATGGCAGAAATATTTTCAGAGGATTGCTATTACCTGCCGAGAGACGACCGATATTAGAAACAACTTTTTCTATTATTTGATATTTTATGCTCGCCAATGCGAATCCGGGCACTACCGAATGGTAGCCACGCCCCTATTTATACCACAACGGACGCCACTGCATAAAAAATGGTCAGCTCATGAAGGTTGACTTAAATTCGCACTAAAGAGGCACTCATTGTGAAGGCAACGGCTTCTCCATGATTACATGTGGGTTTGCCGACACCCAAATGTGCCAATTTAGCCGCCGAGCTGAAAATGAGCTTTAGCTGAAAATGCGATTTTCCGTTCAAACAAATGCTCTTCTTCTAACTTTGTAAATGCCTGACTGTTGGCTAAATTTCTGACACATTACTGTTGTTATCTGAGCTGTCAAAGTAAAAAAAAAAATCGCTAGTTAAAATTCCAAGCGCTTGGTAGAGCATCTGCTAGGTTTACTCCTGTACTGAGGTGCATTCAAAACTCTTCCGTTTAACTACATTTTCTCTCTTTCATCTCAATTAATTTTCCATTTATAATTGCCACTCAAAGTTGCACATACGCAAATTCACTTTTAACAGCAGTTAAAGGCAGCCATCAATCACTGACTGCTAATCACGCTAAACATTTCAAATAGTGGGCGCACACACAGGAATGCAAATAAAATTTCCCGAAAATTCAATTCCTAATGTGTTTATCAATTATCGACAAGTGCACAGTGTAACAATGGTACGTGTACTATCGCATACACACACATATATGTGGCAACATACATTTTTACCATCTGCATTTGCATAAGCCTCTCAGCCATGAGATTGCATGGAATATTTACAGTGTCAACACCTTGTTGCTCGGATTTCATTTAAAGACTTTGATTTATGCCCGAATTTTGCAATTCACACCTACGCATTCGGGCAGCAAGAGGCAACCTTGCGCTTTGCACTTTCAACCTTCTTCTCCATTTACATTTCGATATTCACTTAACCTTAATTTGTTTTTTTTTTTTCGTTCTTACGCAATCTCACTTACTTTTTTTTGTCATATCTTCGAGCATTATAAATGCCTTTGGTATTTAACTTTCGGCAGCAGTGCCAGGGCGAAATGTTGTTGCAAGAGAAAAATGCTCTAATGTATGTATGTGCCTAGGCATTGTGCGCTTGCAATGTTGCAGTGTTGCACGTTGCGTCAACGAAGACATTTCCATTTCACTTTTTGCATAGGAAATGCCAGCACACACAGGTAAGGGCATATTTACACACATACATACGTATTTATGCACGTATGTACATACATTAACTCTGCCAACCACCTACAGGATACTTCGACTCTGCTTTATATTGCAATACTTGCTTACATGCATGTACATTTGTAGGTATGGGTGTGCTTTTTGCATGCTTGGCTTTTATCTTTCGAGTCTGTTGCGTGCATGCATCGTGCATTCCATTGTAAATTTCCATACCTTGATTTCTCTTTCATGTGCTGATAATCACTGCAACGAAAATGTCGCTCGCAAATATTATACATGGAAATCAAATCAAAAGAATCGCAGTGAGGAATGCGATGCAGCAGAAAAGCGAAAGTGATGTTGTTGTAAATTATAAGCAAAAAAAAAAAAAACAGTAACAGCGCTTGAGAGGAATTTTTACACCTGGCTGTGCAAGCGCAAGTGCAAGTGCTTGTCTTCATAGTTGTACATATACAAACACTTGTGTAAGTGAGTGTGTGTAATTTTCTTTAAATCGTTGGCCATATCAACGTTGTATGCCCCATCAATTCCGGAAGTGTTGTTGGATGATGTTATCTCAATGCAGTAACATAAATTAAAGAACAAGCCTACGCAGCAACGTCTTACCAACACATATGCAAGTACTTGCATTTATCTTTCGTTCAATAAATCTTTAAAAAGTTCAGTTAGAAGAAAACGTAATAGTAGTGTGCAGCGGGATACAGCATTTTATCTAAATACACCTAGAAGAGGATTGGTTCATCTACAGATTCAACCTCAAGTGAAGCAACGATTTTAAGCAGTACCACAGCAGAAGAATCTTCTCAACAGCACCAGACGAATCTTCTAGTACCACCACTTACTCTACAACATCAACAGAATCAACCACTCACCCAGACACAACACCGACAAGGCTTTGTTTGTGTAAAAATATTTAAAAATGGCGGAGTTATGGCGTTTTCCCCCAAGACCCTTTTTTTGGAAGAGGCTTGCGGTGGACGTGATTCAAGTCCACCAAGTCAACTGAAATCAAAAAATCGAAAAGATTTCATTAGTATAGGGTTATATCTTCTTAGTGAATGATCAATATATTAAATATTTTGATTTTTGTGAAAATAGGAACATGTTTTTAAAAAACTCCACTTCTACAGTCCTAAAATTGGCATTAAAAAATTCATATCTGCAAAATAAAAATTTATACATAAAAAGTTGATCGTTCACTAAGAGGCGACATCAATTACGAACAATTTAAAAAAAAATTATAAAAATCGGTTGAATACTTTTTTTGCAATCGCGTCCACCGCAAAAGCATTTTTGGAAAAACACGTTTTTGAGATAATCGCGTTTAAAGTTTCAAGCGCCGCATGAGGCCGTACGCTCAGGACGTGACGACGCACAATTTAAAACGCTGTAACTTTCGATCTATTGCTCAGATCTCTATGAAATTTTTGGAAAATGTTCTCAAGGGATTGTACTTTACGATAAAGAAATAAAATTTATTTTGATTTTTTTGAAAAACACAAGGTATATAACCCCTTAATCAACAAAACTTATTTTGTCCTCTTCAAAATAAGCTCTATTCGAAGCAAAACACATATGCCAACGATTAGTCCAGTCATCAAAGCACCTTTAAAAAGCGTTTGAAGAGATCTTCTTCAGCTCCGTCAGTCAATTCTCCTTAATGGCCTCTATCAACTCAAAGCGACGTCCGCGGAGTGGCAATTTAAATTTTGGGAAAAGAAAAAATCGCAGGGGGCTAAATCTGGTAATACGGTGGTTGTTCGATGATATTTGCCCAGTTTTTGGTCAAAAAAAGTGCTAACGATGTGAGCCTTGTGAGACGGTGCAAGATCCATGAGTTTTCTTTACACAAATTGCTCTGTTTCCTATACACATTTCCTCTCAAACGTCGCATAACTTCCAAATAATATTCTCTATTTACCGTAGAAACATTTGGAATGAATTCCGAGTGCACAACACTACGATAATCAAAGAAAACGAGTCGCATGACTTTCACTTTTGACCGACTTTGACGTGGTTTTTTAGGTTTCGGCTCATGTGGATAGCGCCATTCAGCCCCTGTTGACTGGTCTATCACTTGTTATGATGCGCTGGATAAACGTTGGCGCCGAATTCACTTGCTCAAACATTTCTTCAGCCGCCTTCTTCCGATGAATTTTTTGAAAGAAATTCAACTCTCTTGGAACGAGTCGACCAGCCACGCGTTTCATGTCCAATTGATGGTGTACAACGTTGCGAATTGATTCGTGAGACACGCTAAGGTTACGAGCTACCTTCCTCAAACGTAAATAAACCATTATTGACTTTGTCGACGATTTCCTCAGTTGAAGACTTTAATGGGCGACCAGAACGGGCAAATCTTCCACGACTTCTCAGCCCTCTGCAAAAGCCTTATATAGTTAGTAGATACGTGTTTTTGATAAAGCACACTAGCCATAGGCTTTCTGCAATATTTTCAATGATTCGGCACACGAAATCCCGTTCAAAATATAAAATTTCAGATAAATTCTTTGTTCGATATTTTTATTCGTGGTGGAAATCGCAGCGCACACCTGCGGTTGAGTGATAGAATTAAATGCCAAAAACAAGCTTATTGACAGATCAATTGATGCTCAAACTCTGCGACACTATAGATGACATTTGTACTAATATTTCAGCAAAAAAAAAAAAAAAAAAATTAGATATTTGTATAACGCGCTTTTGAAATGAACAATTTTCGATATTTTTTTGACAGAATGTATAAAGCGCCATTTTCAAAGATTCCTATCCTAATACGTCTCAGAAGTAAAATCTTCCTAATTGTCTCTAGGCAGCTCAGAAATTATGACCCAGCGAGAAGCGAATTTTTTATTTGATTTGAAAATTATTTTCGTTTAATTAATTACACTTGTACTGCAATAAAATTAATTTAGTCATAACATTTAAGTAAATAAATGTAATAAATAAAATTTAGTAATCAGTAAAGTGGAGCTTACATTGTACTTAGTTGTTTTTAGCAAATAAACTGATTAATATGAAGCGATTTTGTATTGCGGCATTTAATTAAACAATTTATTCGAACTATACTTTCAATAAAACTGTGCTGTTTATTTTACCAAAATCAGCACTCACTTTAGGATGCTCGATTTTAATGATTTATTTGTATGCACTTATTCATATATATATGTATAAGAATATCGCATATATCCTTCGCTGGCTATTTGGCCGAACATATACATATACTACTAATTTGTGATGCGCAGATTGCTGCTGTCCTGGAAATGTAGACAGATGAAGGCCGCAAAAAGCCTCCCAACAACAGATAGTTTTTTCAAGAAACTTTTCCATGGCTGAAAAAACACACTCAGAGGGATTTCATGGACACCCGAGATGCGGCATTCGAAAATGTTTATACCTAAAAGTTGATGCTTCATGACTGCATTGAGCATTGAACATAGCCCCAATTAAACTGCAGTTACGCACCACTTCATTCAGCTCTGGCGATAATAAATTTCAACAAATCATTTCAGCGGACAATAAAATTAAGTCGCGTGAATGAATTCCTAAATATAGAAAAAACCATATAGACCAAACAATCACAAATACTTATGAAAATATACGTGTGTAGGAGGGCGAATATGCAACAACAAATCACTAGAAGAATTTTAATTACCATCTAATTTATATGTTTTCAAATGTTAATTAATATTAAATTTGTAGGTGAATGACTAATATATATTTAATTACGCTAATTTTAATGTGTGTTCGTGTGTATTGGATTTTAAAGGCATTTTACAGTGGTTTGAATAAGAAAAGTTAGGCAGTAGAATTTTTGCATCGGTATTTCGTGATTTACGTATGTTAATGGGTTAGCTACTCTATAAGTATTTGGAGTATTAATTTGCTTTAAAAATATAACTAGCAAACAAATTTTTAGTTTTTTTTAATTGCAATTTATTTTATAAATGTTTACTTAACAATGCATTTATTTCATAAATTAATAATTTTAATTAATAATTCGACCCAAACTTTCTTCCTGCGGAACGAACATTTGTTTTTAAATTTGAATCCTTTTGTATTTATTTAAGAAGCAATTGCCCAAAATTTTGAGTCGTCACGCCCCACGGTTTGAGCGCTGCCGAAAGTTGCTTGTGAGCAACTTTTAATGATTTTTATTTATTTTGAAAAATTAGGTATGATAAGACAAAAAACAGTTTTTATTGTTATTCTGTCTTGCACAATCTGCAACGCCCCTTTTAACTAAATACTACCCAATGTTCCATTTTATCGTACCGATGGGAGACTGAAGGATTCGGTTGTAACCTGTACTTTTTCGACTGTTGGGAAGACACGCTACTTGATGGGGAGCTCAGGGATACTATCGAGCTAGCTCTTTCAACATTCCATGGTCGGCCTTTTCTTTTTCCGAGCGAAGTAGTGGCAGTAAGCAACTCTTGGGCAATTTCTAGTTGAAATTTTATTAGAGAAATATGTTTTTGCCTCGGGTTTATCAAGTTTAAATGCTTTCTATACAATAGCCATGCGTTTGTATCGGATGTTCCGAGGCAACAATAGAAGATTCCTATGTACCACTTCTTTGAACGGTGGTTGACCTTGTAGAGCTCCATGAGCATGCCAGGCAAATCTACTCCTCCCATACCCTTATTGTAAGAAGCAACAATCGCAGGTATTGCAACATCAATATAAGCTTTTACTTTGGATTCTAACGTTGGCATATACCAACAGGTTCAATGCTTTCACACGGGAATATAAGCTGAACTGGCTTATTGTCAAGCCACTTGACGCATACAATACTATTGTTGATTTCACATTTCATATCGAAATATCCCCTTCCACGTTTTTTTAATTCAGCATCTGAAAGTAGCTGGCAATTGCTTATCCGGTTTTTACGTGCAGTTCCTGTTGCAAATATGCCCATTTCTTTCAACGAGATCAGAAGGCTTACTGACGTAAATCAATTATCTAAATAAAGCTTAAAATGTTTGTCCTTAGGAAGACCTTTTGCCAAATATAAACCTATATCTGAAGATAGGCCCAATCCAGAGGTTCCAGCACGTGTAAACATTTTCAGACCCCATTTATGGAGCTTAGCAGGGTTGTATTGTTTAAATGACAATCGACCTGTAACAAAAATTTAAACTAAAATGTTCACTATGACATTTATGAATGTATACCTTTGAACGCAATGATTTGTTCATCAATGCTTTGATGTTCTTCCTGGGGTTGGTTGGTTGGTTTAAGTGGTGATTCTTCCAGAATCCAACTGGCGCTTCCGCACCATTTTGTTGCCACATCCTCGTTACCAACTTGTTTACCAGTTATTTACAGCATGACTATATCCAGTCTGTGTGGTTCAGGAACCTTATCAGGTTGGTGATATCTAAGCCAGACAGCTGTTCAAGACTCTCGAACAGCGGTTTGCTCAGAGTTAACATTCTGTCCTTCCATAGGGCAGGGCATTCGCAGAGGAAATGGAAGTTTGTTTCCTTTTTCTCCGGTTGCTTACAACTGTGACAGTATGTGTTGTGAGGGATGCCCATTTTGGTTGCTTGTTCTCCGCTTCCTGGGGTAACTTTCCAAAATTTTCTTTGAGACTGTCTAGTAAAGGACGTATTTTATAAAACTTGTCGTAGTTCAAATCGCCATTTTGGATTGTTCAGTGTTATCGTTGAAATGTACGCATTGTTTTATTTTTTCAAATTTTCCACGCGGCGTTGAATATGCTATAGCGTTAAGATTAAAATGTATTGACCATGCCATTTTGAGTTGAGGCAATTTTTAAACACGCATGTACAGGGTGGGCCATATAGCGTTTGCTTTTTGAACCACCTATTTTTTTGAGAATGGTAACACAAATGACATGTCAAATGTGCTCATAATTTACTTAAAGGTTTGACATTTACGAAATGGGACGCTAAACGCTTGAACAAAATTGGGAAATATTGAAAACCTATTTCCAAAGTGGTGAGTCTACTACTCAAACTGTGAGAAATTAAAAAAAAAATTCCAAAAAAAGATTTGCCAACAAGACAGTTTGTGGATCAATTTTTTAATCGTGTTGGTGAAAGTGGATAGTTAATGGATAAAACAACACGTCAACGTGCTCCTACAGTGCGTACACCCGAAAACATTGCTGATGTAGCCGAAAATGTGTGTGAACATCCAACAACCTCAACTCGTCATCGTTCTCAAGAATTCAACATTTCACGCACTTCTTTGAGGAGAATTTTGCATAGAGACCTCGATATGAAGGCTTACAAAGTTCAATTGGTGCAAGAACTGAAGCCTAATGACCATCCAATGCGTTTTCGGTTCGCTCAATGGGCAGAAAATCGTTTGACGAAGATGAGCATTTTTACCGAAAAATCATCTTTTCTGATGAAGCCCATTTTCACATCGCTTTAAGCCCTTTGGACTATTTTTTGTCGGGAGCTGTTAAGGACGAATGCTATGTGAACCATCCAGAGACGATTGATGCTTGAAAACACGAAATCGAAGTTGCCATTCATGAAATTGGAGCCCAAACACTCGAAAATGTGCTTAAAAATTGGGTTGATCGAATGGCCTACTGTAAAGCCAGTCGTGGCAGTCATTTGAACGATATTATTTTTCATTCATAAATGACAATGTTCAATCTTCAAAATAAAAAAAAAAGTTTGAAAAATATTCATTAGCTTGTTTTTTTTATAGCCGATTCAAAAAGCAAATTTTACATGGCCCACCCTATACAACAAAATACCAATATAGCGTTTAATATCTTCAAAAGTGTAATTGAGCTCAAATCCGTGTTCTTGCAGCGCATACAAATCTGTTTGTTGTGTGATCAAATCAAAAACTTGACTATTAAAAAAAGTGCAGAAATATTCTACTCTAGCACTGCAGAAAAGTCATCCAACTCGTCATCACTTTCGTCGTCAGAAGAGGCATCTCAATCAAAGTTAACAACCCTCTCCATACCGTCATCTGACAATCCTTTTTCTTTCGGTCTCATAACTAAGTACAAAAATATTTATTACCACAATGGCCCAAGGTTGTCCACAAGCAATATTGCAACTTTGTAAATTACTCACTTGGTTAATATTTTTATCTAATCAAATTTAAATTCAGTTTCGTAAAGTTAAATCCTTGCTAAAAAATATGGCATATAAACTTTTTAATTTTTTCATTATTATAAAAACTAATGACTCATTTTAAAAACTCTGTTGAATTTCACAATATTTTCTGCACTGCACTTGCTGTTTATTCAACATAAATTCGCTAAATGATCTACAAATGATATTTTTTGCTCATATTTTGAGCAGATACATAAAAGTACCGCCATCATTTATAATGAACAGACAAAAACAAAACGAACGCTTTCCGTAAGCTGTTAAAATGTCGAAGTTGCTTACAGGCAACGTTGGGGTCGAAAGGGTTAATAATAATTGGGACAACAAACAAACGTTATATCTATATAAAGGCGTAAACATTTTTTCGAATGAGCTTCACTCAAAAACTACTACACCGATTTGACAATTATTTGCACCGTTGCGGGGTGTTGCCACCTGTTTGTATTTATAGAAAGCAATTTATTAGTTATTTATTTAGTGAAAAATAAAAAATAGATATAACTATTATAGCATGGGTATGAAGTACACTTTTTTTAAAATAAATTTAACAAAGTTGCCACCTGAATTTTATTGCAGAAATAGTTATTTATCACACGTTTTAGTTGATTGCTGAGAAAAATGCAAGATGTTTAAATAAGAATAATTTTAGTTGGAGTTGCCACCTATTTCTTATTACAAATTGTTAATTGCAAAAAATATGTATGCCAATGTAAACGTAAAGATAGTTTTAACCCAATAATATTTTTTGACGGTGTTTAAATTTATAACAAAACGTAATTAGTGGATGGAATGAACAAAGTTATAGTAAAAGTATTATTCAATGGCGTTGCCACGTAACTCTGAAGGTACATGGTAAATAGCACTATACATGAATTAAGGTTTCCGGCGTGGGCATTATGCAAATTATGGTTGAGAACGTTTGAATTAAAAATGGTTCGTTGAACAGCGTTGCCACTTATTTTTTAATTCCAAAAGTATTAGAATTGCCTTATGATGAAAAGTATGTACAAAAAAAAAAAAAAATAATATCACAAAAAAAAAAATTATTTGTATGTCCTTTTCAAAGATTTAAAACGGCTAAAGATAAAAGATGGGTCAATCCTTTTCTATGGGGCCGCTGTTTGGTTACCAAAGTTGGAAAAGGCGGTTTCCAAGGTCATACTACAAAGGGCTTAACAAAACGCGCCTTCCTGATACCTGCCGTCGTGGTAGAACTAGCAGCCGGTCTGGTGAGACTATGAATTTAACGCTTTTGTCTGCTCAGGTCCTACCAAAGCTGCAACAGCGCCACAGCTCAGAGTTTGGACTTGGCGGAAGCTGAATTGGAGGGTGTAGAGCAAGGAAATGTACAATCGTACGGAGGCTCCTGTGTGCAAGTAGGTAGGCAGGTAGGCGAAATGGTTGAAGTACCAGTCAGGTTTGATACCATTATGAGGCCTCCAACAGGCAGGTATCTACAGCCAGCCAGAGCTGTTGATATAATGGAGAAGATTGATGGGATTTAAGTTGTCGCACTGCCCCAGGCTGTCGAAGAAAGAAGCACCTAGTGGCCTTAATAGTCTAGCTGCCAAACCCGGACATTTACAGATAAAGTGCTTAACAGTCTCCTTCTGCGATGGGGGTTAAATGGACTTTCCGCGTGTGTGCCGATCGTCCAGTCACCGGTAAATGCAGCTACGAGTTTGGAAATTGTATGGCGAGGAGTCCAAAGGGCTTTCTGAGTCCTTCGTATATCGCAGAAAATGGAGCTCCATATTTTCTGCGCTTTCCTGGGAAATAATTTGTGCAGTTCCGCTTTAACAACTGTCAGGGGGATGCCGATGACCGGGTAGGAGGTCTCTGAGGCCAATTCAGTCCCCTTTCTGGCAAGGTCATCAGCAATTTCATTTCCCTCTATGTCCCTATGTCCTGGAATCCAGATCAGAGAAATGTTACCTACACCACCAAGAGATTTGATCTCCCCCTTACAAAAATTTACTAATTTCGTTCTGCACTATGGCGTCGTCACAGCCTTCGACGCAGCTTGACTATCGGAGAAAATGTTAATATCTCCCTCGCTCCCGCGTGCCCTAAGCATTTTACATGCCTGCAGGTTCGGAAAGACTTTTGCTTGAAAAACACTATCAGTATTCGACAGTTTAAAGGAGATACATATATAAATTGGCTGATTTAGAGAAACCCCCTGTTCCGACTCCCGATTCCATCTTGGGATCGTCAGTGAAGACAGAGGTGCAAGCTTCGGTGCAGATTTTTTCCCTCGATCCAATCCTGCCTATTTGGAAAGTAAGGCTGGACAATAAAGAAGATCGCCAGGTATTCTGTATACTCCATTGGTGACTAAGCTGTTTGATGGACTGGGCCTTCAGCCAAGTTGAGTCTCGGCCCGGGTCATATGACACCTTACTCCAGACCAGTGGGAAAAGGAAGACTAAGGGACTAAGGTTAGGGAAAAGAAAATAGGAATGCGATGACTGCCTCTTAGCTTCAGGATTTATGTGGGTGGAAACTGAAAGTCTTTGCCGTTACTAGATTCCTGACCAACGCAAGGAAAATTACCAGATAATTATTTTCTTATTTCTGAAAATTTCTCCCTGATACCACCATAAGTTTGAAAAATCTGAATTTTATGGTATACTATATTACTTGTACAGTCAAAGTAGGTTGATCAACACACTCATCTCTCGTTTATCCGTTTTGAGAATCGTAATAAATCAACGCATGAAAAATTTCACGAGCTAATTCCATCTTTTGGGCGAGATGAATTTTTCAACTCACTGAAAAAAGTACAAATAAAGTGAAAATAAGTAAGCGAAAAAAAGATCAAACTTTAAATATCGCAGTGCTGCAAAATTTGCAAAATATGAAAAAGCAATCCTCGTGTTTAAAATGCATTTCTAAGCCTAGCAAAGAATTTTCAGATGAGACTTTCAACCGTGAACAAAATTTAATACACAGCAAATTTGCCGCTCAAATCTGCATGTTTCAAAAAAGTATTGCATCAAAACAGGAAACATTTTTTTTCAATACAATTTTATTCAAAATTGTTCTTAGCCTCATTTCTTTTTTTTTTTGCTCTATTGCTATACTATAAAATAAATAAATAATTTACTATAAAAAAAACAGCTCTCTGCATCCCTTCTCTTACTTTAAAAAATTATAAACTATCTTAGGGCTAATAATAAGGGCTTTTGAAATTTATTTTATTTATAAAATTGGCTTTTCTTCAGCTGTCGAATAAATTTGTCGCCTTTCGAATTTAACTGAAAACACCGAGACTCTGATTTCCCGGGTTTATGGGCTTAGCGGTTTAGCTGGCTTCAGCCAAATGAAGCACTGTGCGTTTGATAAAAAAACTATCTTTTTATCATTTTTTTAGCCGAAACGCTTCACTAGCCTTTATTTGCGGTCAAAAACAAAATCGACTGAATACATTTGGTTAAATCGTTAAGTTAGAAAAAATAGAGATAAATAAATATTTGCTGAAAAAAAATATTTATTTTGTTTAAACTAAATTATTCTGTTTATTTATGTCTTTTGAGAAATTTTTTCTAACAGTATTTATGTATCTAAAATATGTTAAGTGAAAATTGAAAATTCCATAAATTGAAAACTACATAAATTGAAAAGTGCTTGTAAGCTTTTTCTCGCTCAAATTGCAAAAAAATCCCTATTAATAAAAATTAAATTATTGTAAGCCATAAAAGCTGTTGTTGCTATTGTTGCTGTCGCCATCGGCGGCTATTAATTGGCTCTAACGAGTCGGGCTAACTGTAATGAAGCTTTGCGCATTCATTCACCCACCCACGCACACACACACACATATATATTATATATTTGCCTTTAAGCGTGCAAATTCCATTTCGACTGTGCAACGTCAATTCGTCCAGTCATTGATTGTTCTGCTTTTGGCTTAAGGTTGATATTAGCATTTATTACTTTTTTCCCCCGAAACCTCTGCTGACTTGAATTGACCGCATAGTTATGCAGTAGTGCATTGGTATGCAGAATGTCAATGAAATGTTGCTCTTTTCCATAATGGACCCATTCACTTTCAATTTGGCATGCAAATTGCAAATTACTTCATTGCATGCCAAAAATAGGTATAACTACGAGTTTGTACGTAAGTATTCGAGTGCGCTATGTAGCAGCAATTCCATCTCTCTGACTTCGAGTGAGAGGTTGACGAATTTAGGTGCTGAAGTTGTTTTTGTTGCTATTACAAATGAAATTTTTCATCCAAATCGAAGACGAATTCCTGATTAGTGTTGCAGTAAGCAAATAAACTATGTATATACATACACACATACATATATGCATTGTGATTTTGTAGCTATGCATTTGTGTACAGAATAGTACGAGTACTACTGGCAGATAAGTTGAAGGTGTTGCAACCAGCAGGAAATGGGCATCGACTTTCGAGTTTTCATTTACACTGACTTTAACGATCTCGCTCTGAAATTATCTACACAGCCTTCGGCAGAGTTCGTTTCGTCGTACTACGAAGTGCTTCACCTCAGTGCATCCCAATTTTTCTACTTTAGTTGCTGGTTGTCGTTTAAAACCTCTTCGGCTGATTTCGTTTTATGATACCTTCAAGTAATTTTTTCTTCTTCAAGCGAGTTGATGTTAAAGGGAAACCCGAAATGAAGTACTGTTCCACTTAGTTTTTCCAAAGTAGCAACTTTCGTTTATCATGACCCTCTGGGTCCATGACAGGGTTGAATCATTTTGTTTACTTCACTGCAATATGTCTATGTTCTTTAGTGATTTTTACAGGCATAGTTTTTTCAGTAGAAAAATGGATTGATGCACCGCGATTGATTCAATTGAAGCGCAGTCTGAAATTCGATCTTTTCGACCATTTATCGGCAATAACTGCAAGCAGGCCGGACTTCAATTGGTGAAGTGCATCCGAATTCATGGCAAAAACAGTTACTTCTGACATTCCCTTAAAAGTTCCATAAATTTCATAAAACTGCACTCACACGATTTAAGTAGCGAAAGCGTTTTTTTGGTGTAAGTTAATTATTTAGATCGAAATGGCAAAATGTACTGAATCGAAGTCAGTTGTTAGTCATTAATACAATAAAATTGTTATTAAAATCAATATTGTCAACTTCAAGAGTAAACTTGCAAAGACACACCTTTTGAAAAAAACCGAAGGGTCCTCTAATAAGACATACTTAGGTCTGAGACTCATTGTCATAATCACCTTTATCCCTTAAAACTAAATCTAATAGCAAAATAAATTTCGTCACATTCCCGATATTTATGGAACTAAAATTTTTTGCTTCCTTAAAGAAGTGTCTACAGAACGCTTGAGTCCTTCGCCTGGGTAGCGCCTGACTGTGGCAAAGAAAAGTTTTCCATATTCTTCTCGCCTTTCCCATCATGAAAACTCCTGTAGAAATCATTGCACAGAACAACGAAACTGATGCCTGATGTAGGCCAATCAAGCAATTCCTAGTAATGACTGCGGTTGTTAAATTAATGTTTTGCCTATTAAGAGATCAGCCAAAGTTATCCAACCTCTTGATAAGAGTGCGCTTCGCCATTGCTGAAAAAATCCATTTATTACCAGTTTTTTAAGAAGCTGCCGCCGTAGCGGCCCAGTTGACCAGTGGTAACCATCCGAAAGTGCACAGGTTCGAGCTCCCGGACCCAAACACCAATTGATAGAAATGTTCTTTTCTAATAGCGGTCGCTGCTCGGCAGGCAATGACAAACCTCCGAGTGTATTTCTGCCACGAAAAATCTCCTCATGAAAAACTATCTGCCGTTCGGAGGCGACATAAAACCGTATGCCCCTCTATTTGTGGAAAATATCAAGACGCGCACGACAAACAGGAAGAGGAGCTCGGCCATATATATACATTTATAAGAGGATACCTCCAATATTCCTGTATTGCCACTGTAAGATGAAGTGGTACCGCGTTGAGTTTTGCAGTTAATCTCCTCATCGCACCGATCTATAAGCCAGACTCTATGTAAATAGCAAATGTCTCAGTCATCTTGTTAAAAGATCGGCGACATCTCATAGCGATTTTTTACGGCGATTTTATATCCGTCTCGCTGTCAGCGAAAGTATACCTATCGATCTATTTTTATGGAGTCATATCACGGTTAGGTAGCCATCAGCTTGGCCTTAAAAATCTTACAGTAATTAAACAGACAAAAACAAGCAAACAAATTTTAAGCCTAGGTATTCTAAATAAGTACTGTTCTCAGCCCTTCCATCTGCGCACAAATGAATGAATCGCTTTTCCTAAACATACCAAAATTTCAGACATCCCTCCCTTGACATGATTTCTGTAAGTTTTTTTGTTATATTCAAATAGTATAAAAGTCCTTGTTGTATAAAAGTCCGCCCAAAGTAGATCTCATGGCGTGTTCAGCGCTTCAGCGACTGCCGTTCTCATTCCTCCTGTTACTAGCACGGCTGGTGATCGGTGGATATTGGAATAGTATTTTTCCATACTCACCATCATCATCATTAGCGTCATAGGCTTGTGAAGACCATTGCTTCTGCAACTATAGCATTTCACTTCGATCGATCCTCTAAGCCATCTCTATTTGTGGTTCCCAATTTCTGCAAGTCAGCTGTGACCTTATTAATCCCTTGACCTCTGGGTCCAATCGGTAGTTTATGGAGCGCTATATTGGCGGCCGCCGTAGCCGAATGGGTTGGTGCGTGAGCACTATTCGGAATTCACATAGAGAACGTAGGTTCGAATCTCGGTGAAATACCAAAATTAAGAACAACATTTTTCTAATAGCGGTCGACCCTCGGCAGGCAATGGCAAACCTCCGATTGTATTTCTGCCATGAAAAAGCTCCTCATAAAAATATCTGCCGTTTGGAGTCGGCTTGAAACTATAGGTTCCTTCATTTGTGCATCAATGCATCGAAGCCGTCATTCGTTATGCTCCATAATCCAGTTGTAAGAACCCATATACCTTTCTCCATTCCACTAGACTCAAAAAAAAAAAACAAGTATCGGCTAAGATCAGGTTTGAAACACGAGACCGGTATTTTTTAACGGTGAATGTTTTTACTACATTAATGTTAGAGACTGACCACGGTGGGAACGTCTGGTCTACATTACTCCGGATCACCTATTTTCAGGCCATACATCACAAATGGTGCCTAAGTTTTCAATACTTATTCGCTCATTCGCCAATACTATACCAGAGGCTTCAAAGTTATGAATTTTAATGAATGAATTATGAATTTTAAACATCAATTAGGTTCAAGACTAATCTCCTTGACCCCCTATACAGGGTCCGGCACTCGAAGTGTAACCAACTTCAGACCACTCGCGCAGCCGATGCACGGGTATCAGCTGTCGGTTAGTTGGTTAAATGACAGTCCAGAGTATTGTTAAAATCACAACCCCCGATTGTTCGTGGGCTCGAGCAGCTTAAAGTAAATAAATTGTTTGTTTATCGCACCATTACTCATTACAATAATACTGGTAGCATCACGAAATGTCATGGAGGTGGTCATCAAAAGACTGCAACGTCACGTGAAATGGTTCAAAAAGTGAAGAAGAGACTTGAGCGAAATCCCCGACGAAGTGCCAATCAAATGCAAAAGCGAAAGAACTGAAAATATCTGACCGTAGCATCCGCCGCATACTGAAAAATGAACTTAAAGTCAAGCCTTACAAGACCCAAGAGGCGCATGATCTCACACCAAAGCAGCAACAAATCAGACTTGAGAGAGTGAAGGAGTTGCTTTGCTTGGCCGAAAGAGGTCAATTTCCGAACAATGTGTTTTCTGATGAGAACATTTTTCAAATTGAGCAATTGGTAAACTCCCAAAACGATAGGGTTTATTTGACCGACCGTTCATATGAGAGTTTTAGTCATTGGTTGGCCACCAGCCATCAGGAAGCAGCACCCGCTACAGATAATGGTTTGGGCCGCTGTAACCGCAGATGGGCGCTCTCCAATCATTTTGATCGAGACTGGCGTCAAATAAATGCGAAATAGTATTATACAAAAATTTCGGTGGCAGACCATGAACGTTTCATCAGGACCCGACACCGTTTCGCAAAGCTCGAGTGAATCAAGAATGACTAAAAAACAATGTTTCGAACTTCATAACGTCCACACAATGGCTTTCAAATTCACCAGACACGAATCCGATGGATCATTTTGGAGAGCAAGTCCGAACTAAAAGATTTATCAGTCTAGAGGCGCTGGAAAAACCATTGTGCGCGAGTGGGCCAAAATACTTGCAAGTCACATTCGGCCAACGTGCGATTTGTTTCTCGACCGTCTCAAGGCCATGATCAAGGCAAAAGGTGGCCATATCGAGCAAAAGTAAATTGATTATAAAATTTGTATTACTTTCACACATTTTTTACTTTGAGTTGAATAAAAGTAATTTTCCAAACTAAATTTATGGTCTTTTTAATTGGTTACACTTCGAGTGGCGGACCCTGTATATGTATGCTCGCTATTAAATATTGCTCTGACATTTTCGCTGCAGTAGCAATATTTCCTACCCCTCCTTTTTGATCTTTTAGCTGCATATAATTGACAATTAAGTATGCGATTTTCGTAGCAGTAACCAAGATGGCGACTGTACCATGTTGATTAAGCAAATTGCTCTTGAGCATTTGTACACCTGTAAGTAAATATGTATGTATGCATGTACCAGGTGTACTTGCTCTGCTTCGTCGCAATCAGTTCAAGAGCAATGAAGCTAACGAGGGGTAATCTCACACATATACTCGCATACTCATACAAACATACACTCGTATAAGTGAAGCAGATGCTTCGAGTTACTTAATAAATTCATCAAATCGAGTTGAACTGTTCGTTATGGGAAAGTTTGGCGAAAGCATATAAATATGTATGTATGTATGTAGCACTGGGAACCCAATTGGGAAATGAAAAAGCACTTCTTTAATAAAGTTCTCCTGACATACCTTCCCATAGAAGGCCTGTAAATATTTTTCTTTTCATTGCTCATCTTTGCTCAAATTGCCACAATTTATATTTATTTATATTTCTTATTGTAATTTTTGTTGCTATACAGTTTATGTAAGAAGGCATTTATTTACTTGATTATAATTATTAGTTCATTATAAATAATCTATTATAAAATTAAGCCAACTAGCAGTAAATCTATCGGCCTCTAATAAGACATTCAAACGAGCCTAGAATGGGTTGGTGCGGGACTATTATTCGGGAGTGCATAGGTTCAAATCTCTGTGCATGAGGCAGCACGGATTCAACAAAAATACTCGAATTTTTTTATGAGAATATTTCGTAATTTACTTAAGAACATTTCTTTATAAATTTGACAAATTCTAATCTAAATATTTTCCCAATAATTATCTGTATTTTTTCTGTATTATCTGTAAGAGTGAATTCCTTTCCTAAGCTCTTATATATTATATATATATAATATATATAAATAATTGGCGCGTACTTTTGGGTGTTTGGTCGAGCTCCTCCTCCTGCTTGTGGCGTGCGTGTTGATGCTGTTCGACAATTGCAGTGACCTACAATTTCAAGCCGACTCCGAAAGGTAGATATTTTTTATGAGGAACTTTTTCATGGCAGAAATACACTCGGAGGTATGCCTTTGCTTGTCGAGGAGCGACCGATTTTAGAAAGCACTTTTTCTTCATTTTGGTGTTTCAACGAGATTCGAACCTACGTTCTCTCTGAATTCCGAATGGCTTTACCTAATTAAAGCTCTTACCTAAATTAAATAAAAGTCCATTATAATTTGGAATGGGAATAAGTTTCCGTCTTTTCTTAACCAAAGTTACAAACTATTTAAACAATTAAATAATACATGACTTTTTGTAAAGTATGTGCCATTGGAAGCTACAACTTTACTCCATCATTCAGGTAGCGTACGGGTTCCTCTGACGAATGGCATGACAAACTCGAGTTTTTTTGATTCGATCCCTCAATGAGCCAGTTTGTGATGCCCTCTTAAGAAGGGAACCGCTCTCCAATAAGGGCTGACTGCATTGATCGGAACAGATGGTAATCCGAGGATGCAATGTCTGGGGAATACGGCGGGTGCGGCAAGATTTCCCAATTCAGTCCCTCTAAATATTTCTAGACCGATTTAGCAACGTGTGGCCTGGCGTTGTCATGCAGCAAAATCATTTTGTTTTGTCTACCCACCCATTCCGGCCGCTTTTCTTTGAGAGCTCGATTCAAACGTATTAGTTGCAGTCGGTAACGATTGCCAGTGATGGTTTAAGGAGTTCATAATATTTGACACCCTTCTGATTCTATCAGATACACAACATAACCTTTGAAGCATGAATATTTTTTTTCGCTGTCGATGAACCTGGTTCACCTGGCAAACTCAAACATTTTCCACGCTTAGGGTTATCATATTAGATGCAGAAAACCTTTTCTTTGCGATCGTTCAAGAAGCATCTCACACGTCACCAGACGCCTCTCGATATCCCTCTTCTTCAATTGATATGGCAGCCACATCTACACCTTCAAATCGCCAGTATATTATTAGAGGGAACATAAAAATAGTATCAGCAGCGACACCTCTTTTACGAGGGCGGAAACTTATTTCCACACTATGGGTATTACAACTAGTCAAGAAGGAGTTCTGGAATATTTCTTAGGGCAGGCTGTATGGAAGCCCTGCGAGAAGAAAGAAAGATATAAGGCTTTACCACGTGGGCCCTCTCATATAACAAAGAAGGTCTGCTGCCTGCCAAATGAAAAACTAGATGTACTCTAGCAGAGGCTTTAGATTCTGCTATTGCCAACTGGGCTGTAACATTTGTTCTGCATTTACATACCATTTGCTTACTCTACTCACTGCTGTACTCCTATGTGTATGTGGATGTGTATTTTTATGGCTAACGGACTTCTTTGTATCTATTTTCGTGTCTAGTGTTTTTGGTTGTCTAATCAAACTGTTCGTATGGTAATTCTGTTCCAATTAAAACTTCAACAAAAAGTAAAAATTCAACAAAACAGTAATAAATAGAATAAAATGGCAATCGAATATGGAATTTCTTCTTCGCGGTTGTGTAAAATCACAAATGACCTTTTCGGTATTCTTGCATGTGTTTATCTAACATGGCACAGGTGATTGTTGAAAAAATGGTGTGACAGGGTTACATGCAAGAGCGCAAGAAGCGCACAGTGTTTCAAGATCACTAAAGTTTTTTTTGCGGGGAAATAATCAGGGATGATTATCATGAAAAGTTCAGAAACATAAAAATACAATTTTTTATTATGGTAAACATACATTGATTAAACATATTCAGACATTTTCAACTTTTTATTTATTTTTTTCTGAAGTCTGAATCGTTCAGTAGCTCAGCTTTTTGAGTTATTCCGGCTTAAATGTGCCAAAAAAACACGATTTTTTTGGCTATATTTGAGGTTATGTTAATTCATGACATGGTGGTGGTGGTGGACGTGTTCTCTGAGTGACACAGCTCAGACCCAATTAGCACAAAAGATGCTATTTTGATACATCACTTGTAAAACCATTGCTTTTTATTAGTCGAATGATCTTGATTTGACTATGAATCTGCAATTTTATTTACTGCAATTTCTTTCAAGTTAACAATAGAGAATTCCTGTAGCATTCTATGTCGTAGAGCCCTCGGACTTGGGTGAAATACTGTTTCCCTAGATAGCTAAACACTGTTTCCTTAGATTCTTCTTGATTACAGCTTCTACATCTATCGTTGTACGACTACCTTATCTCACTGGCATGGTTTCCTAAGGGCCAGTGATTGGTTATTGTTGACGTAATTCTGAATTTGTCTGCTCGTGATTTTCTTAGCAGCTCTGTGTTCGTCAGTACTGCATTTGTTAAAATTGGGCGACGTGTCTTTAGTTTTTTTTATAGGTATCCGTGTTAGTTCATCTGTCAACGACCTGCTTCTGGAATAGCGAGAAGATCTCTTTTTTGCGTACGCCTCGGACTCGTCATAGGATGCCCCTTGTCATGCCAGTTTATCAGCTTCCTCATTTCCTTCCATGATCCTATGGACAGGTAGTCAGATGAAAGTGCGCACTAAAGCATTAAGTCCTTCTTTGCATTGTCTGACGATTTTTGAATTGGTTGTAGGTATCTTTAAAGCTTGACTATCTGAAAAAAAAACCTTCTTCCGATAGTTGTTGTTGGTTGGATGGTTTTTAATTATCCTGCTAGCTTCACTTATCCCGAGAGCTTCTGCTGGAAAAATGCTATTCAGATTCCCCAGGCGAAAAGGCTTGCAAATTTTTAGGTCTTTCGACGTCGAAATCCTTCTAGGATCCGTCAGTCTAAAGTGCAGTTGCATTGTCTTTGACGACTGAATTCAAATCCCATTCCTTTCGCGTGGGGAACTTTACCTTAAACTCTGATGAGTTGCTAGTAAGCCTGTAACTGTCTAAGGTAACACTAAGACCAAACATCCTAGCATTCCAAAAATCCCCTTCTTTTATTCTGAAGGCGGTATTCGTTGCTCCCAGTCGTAGATGTGAGTTTATTGGTAGCAGGTAGAGCATGACATTGAGTGGCTCTGCTGGACACGATTTCATAGCTCCAGTTATTCCTGCGCAGGCTGCTTCTTGCACGCTTGTTAGCCGGCATCATGGCATACTATTTTATCAGTGTTTAAAATGCTTAAAGCAAAATTTATTTAAAGCACACAAAAATTGTTATATCAAAATTCCACAGATATTATCACTACGTCGTCCATATTTATGGCGATTAAATGCGGGACATTTAGCCTTTCATTTTCAAGACAAAATGTAGAAAGCAGAAAATTATATTTGGTGGAATGAATAAAGAATCTTAGCAAACAGATTAAATTTAGTCTATATTTATATATAAATATATATATAATTGGCGCGTACACCATTTTTGGGAGTTTGGCCGAGCTCCTCCTCCTATTTGTGGCGTGCGTCTTGATGTTGTTCCACAAATCGAACAACTACATTTACATAACTAAAATAAAAACTCAATTAAAATTAAAAAAAGTATTAGGTGAATTTGGTAATTTAATACATTTTCATATAAGCATAATAACGCAATATTTGCATAATATTTTCCTAAATTTTCATTGCAAAATATTGAAATTTGAACGAGCGACAGTGAATCTCAGAGGCGCGTCGAAAAAAAAATTGTTTTACGATTTACATCAATAATCACAATAGAAACATCTTAAACGGAAAAATCAAAATGCATTTGTTGAAAGCAACTATGCTCGAGGTATCTGTGGTAAGAGTTTTTTGGACTTTTATGTTTTTTGTAGCGCTTGGAGGCCAAAAAGCGAAATCGACTAATTTCTTATTGTAAGGTTGATAATTATTATTAAAAAATAAAAAATCCCCTAAAGATTCTTAGTAAATTATGCACAGAAGTAAGATGATTTTAGTTGTTTGAGTGCGTAATATACGAGCCATTCTTTGGCAATTAGTGCAGTACGCTTAGGCAAAGGTTGCTCCAATGCGTTCTCATATTTATATCTGAGCAGCGGACTGCGGTCTGTCGGTTAATCCTCTTAAGGCTGGAGGTCGTCTTATTCACGAGGAATTATAAAATACCCAGAGCTCAACACCCCTCTATAGGGGGCGCTCTATTGGTGCTGTCTGACTAGGTGAAGTACATACCTACGCCTAATCCTTGACAGTAAGGTAACGTGAAAACCTAACATTGAGGAGAGAGTAAGGAAGGCAAGAATAGCCTTGTATAGATGCAAGGGCGCCATTGCCAAAAGATGGGGTCTCTCGCCTAGAGTTGTATTTTTGCTCTATAATACCATAATAAAGCAAATTTGGTTATATGGAGTGATTGGTGGTGGAACTCACTGGAGAGAATGACATCGGTTAAGAAGCTGGAGAGAGTTCAAAGGTCTATACTCATTGGAATCAGTGGGGCGCTTCGAACCACTCCTACTCTAGCGCTTAATGTAATGTTAAATGTGTACCTATAGATATTGCGAGTAAGCCTGCTGCTGCACGTACTGCAATCAAGCTGAGAAGTTTGGGCTTCACGCTGGACCTCACTTACGGACACACAATTATCCTCAGAAACTTTGGGTTCATCTCTCCCGACAACGGATCAGTGCATACCCTTGTTTAGTACTTAGTCTCCACTCATATCCCACAAAGGGAGGGGTGGATCGGGTGCAACACTTGGAGACAGGGCTTGGTTAACCTGTCCACAGATGGCTCAAAGTTGAACGATAGGGCTGGGGGAGGAGTATTCGGCAAAGAGCTCCCCATTAGACTCAAATTTAGGTTACTGGATCACTGTAATGTGTTCCAAGCAGAGGTAGCCGCAATCAAGGAAGCAGCTGATTGGCTACTTACTTGCAAAATAACTGTTAAGAAGGTAAATATCTATTCCGATAGCCAAGCGGCAATTAAGGCCCTGGGCTCTGTTATGGTGTACTCGAAACTGGTCAGAGAATGCCTGATTTCACTTTCGACTGCATCCGAACTCTTTGACATGAGGCTAACCTGAGTACCTGGTCATAGGGACATTGCGGAAAACTGCGAAGCGGGCGAGCTGGCCAGACAAGGCACCTGTGAGGTATTGTCCTCGCGAAAGGAGAGAATCGGGATCGCCTTGACAACCTGCGCTGTACTCCTCGCGTCAACTCAGCAAGCGCTGGACAAGTACACAAACGTGGAAAGTCACGAAAACCTTCTGGCCATGGCTGGGTCGGATGCTTTCGAGGGATATTCTGAGGATGACAAAATCTCAGCTCTCAAATTTCGTCGGCGTCCTCACGGGCTACTATCCGCAGGGTATACATGCGGCGAGACTCGAAATTACTTCGAGTCCTTTTTGTGGCAGTTGTATGGAGGATGAGTTGGAATCATCTCATCACCTGTTGTTTAACTGCCCCGCTCTCGCGGGACTAAGATTTAATCATCTTGGTTCTCACTTCTTTCCTACGCCTGCAGACATACCAGACCTCTGACGAACTTCATCAGCAACATAAAGCGGCTAACACAGGCGCAAATTAGTCACACCGTTCGTAATCCACAAATACCACCGTTATTGAGAGTAGTTATCGAATTTCTCATTTCTGTCTCTGCATTTCTTCTCCTCCTTATTTTAGTTCGAATATCACTTCCAAATATATTGGACTTCGATTCGTCAAAAATAAAACTTTAGACGAAAAATCCATTCCCTTGCCAAATTGTGCGCGTACAAACTCAAGCCGAAGATGGCAGTTTTTTTCTGAAATCAGACGCTTTTTACGTATCCTGCTGAAAGATCCGCTATTATTAAGATATGTCTTAATAGTTCTTGGATAAACTCTTTTGTTGGACCAATTTCGGAGCAATAATTCTCGGATTTTGGTCGGGGTCCCTTGAAATGGAGCTTACATCTCTTCCGGACAGCTTCCTTAGGCGGCCAGTTCGCTTTTTTCATACAGATCCATACGAATTATGTTTATGCATTGACGATTTATCAACTCAAATTTTCGAATAACGGTACTTTACCGAAATCCATTCCTCTTTTCAGTGTTTGCTTTGCTTGAGTGTACCAAAGCAATTGGATGTGGACTTTTCTCGTACCGATTTTTCGTTATTTTGTTACGTTTTTGGTAGTAATTTAATATTTGTAAATTTATGAATAAATATAAATTTCGAATTTCAACAGGATTTCAATTATTGTATACCTTCTGTGAAATAAGAAAATATGCTGTTGTCTGTAGACTTTTGTACATTCTCTCAAGAAGTACCGGAAATTGTTCAATAAAACGCAAAATTATTGTTTACTCATCAAAATTTACTTTGCCGCCTTCAAAATAGGCTCCATTCGAAGCAATGCACATATGACAACGATTAGTCCAGTGATCAAAGCACCTTTCAAACGCATTTGAAGAGATCTTCTTCAGCTCCATCAGCGAATTCTCCTTAATGGCCGCTAGCGACTCAAAGCGGCATCCGCGGAGTGGCAATTTAAGTTTTGGGAAAAGGAAGAAGTCACAGGTGATGTTTGTCCAGTTTTGGGTCAAAAAAAGTGTTCACAATATGAGCCTTGTGAGACGATGTGTTAGCATGGTACAAGATCCATTAGTTTTCTTTCCACAAATTGCGCCGTTTCCTATGCGCATTCTCTCTCAAACGTCGCACAACTTCCAAATAATATTCTCTATTTACCGTAGAACCATTTGGAATGAATTCCGAGTGCACAACACCACGATAATCAAAGAAAACGAGTAGGATGACTTTCTCTTTTGACTCTTTGACGTGGTTTTTTAGGTTTCGTCTCATGTGGATAGCGCTATTCAGCCGCCTGTTGACTGGTCACCTGTTGTGATGTGCTGAATAAACGTTGGGTCCGAATTCACTTGCTCAAGCATTTCTTCAGCCACCTTCTTCCGATGAATTTTTTCAAAGAAATTCAACTCTCTTGGAACGAGACGAGCAGCCATGCGTCTCATACCCAATTGATAGTGTAAAACGTGTCGAATTGATTCGTGAGACACGCCAAGGTCACGAGCTACCTCACTCAAATTAAATGATGGTTTTCCAGCGCCATTTTCTTGACTTTACCGACGTTTTCATTCGTTGAAGACGTTGATGGGCGACCAGAACGGGCAAATCTTCCACGACTTCTCAGCCCTCTGCAAAAGCCTTATATAATTAGTAGATACGTGTTTTTGATAAAGCACACTCGCCATGGGCTCTCTGCAACATTTTCAATGATTCGGCACACGAAATCCCGTTCAAAACACAAAATTTAAGACAAATTCTTCGTTCGATATTTTTATTTATAGGGAAAATCACAGAGCACGCATCCGATTAACTGATATAATTAAATACCAAAAACAAGGTAATTGACAGATCAATTGACGCTCAAACTCTGCGAAACTATAGAGGACAGTTGTACCAACACTCCAGCAAAAAATATTTAATGCACACTTTTGAAATGAACAATTCCCGATATTTTGACAGAATGTAAGTTCTACACTAACTTATAACAAATGCACGAAATAAGTTATAAATTTACTGTGAAACAAGAGTGCGGCTTTATTTTGTACTTACTGTAACTATTTTTACATATACATTTTGCTCATGGCCACGAATGCGAGCTCTTGAGCGTTTTTAGCGAGCCGTGATATTTTTCTGGCACTTGCTTCGCTGCATCGCATAGTGCTTTCTGAGCGGGCAAAAATCAAAAATTTGATTGTCTCAAATGTCGACGCATTTGGTATTGTTAGAATGCTTGAGAAATTATTAATTTTTAATTCTCATCTTAGTCTTAATTTCAACGAAGATGTAAACTCTGTGAAAAAACAAATATCGTTCTCGGGTTTATTGTATTCTAGTCCGCTGAGGAACACACTTTCCTTTTTTTTGCCCATTTACTTTCTCCTTTTTTTGCCCATTTTTTATATGGAGTCGTAGCACTGTGAAGGGTTCTTCTTACTATTTGCCTACTCTGTGTACTACTCGTAGCACGATTTGCTTATTCTCTTCTTATATTACAAAAAAAGACGCCCAGCATATTTGAGCGGAAATGCCAGTTCTGGCACTCCATATACAAAATATTTTTTGGTGGAAATTGTGCCTCTATGCAATTACTTACTCATTGATAAAAGGTATTCGACGTTAATTTTCTGTTCAGAGAATTTTTCCCTGTACTTCAAAACAAAAAATTCAATTCAGAGTTGTTTTTTACAATTTTATTGGAATATACTTTTATAAAATATATAAATATACATATGTACAATATATATATACATATATACAATTAAAATTAAGTTGATAAATAAAAATATATACAAAAAATATACATAACCAAAAATACTGCTCCCTACTTATTGCCAAAAAATATTACACTTTATCTACAACTTAAATATTACACGATTTAAGAAAAGAGTTCCAATTTTAAGTAAATATTGAATTGGAACTCATTTAAAAAATCAGTGGCTGTGCAAGTAACCAACTTAACTCATCATGCCTTGACAATCAGGAGCTTGTTTTTATTCCATTAATAAAATATCCACTCCGAATTTTTATTAAGGAATTATGAAACAAAATCCGGTGTGCAAACATGGAATTTTCTGGCGCTGGTACTTAACACTAAGCATTCGCTATTGTGTTGTCATATGATGCGCTCTTAAGGCGCGTCAAGCCTTAGCCTAAGGTGTTACCTAAGCTATTT
This sequence comes from Anastrepha obliqua, assembly GCF_027943255.1. NCBI lineage: Eukaryota > Metazoa > Arthropoda > Insecta > Diptera > Tephritidae > Anastrepha > Anastrepha obliqua. The sequence goes on along the minus strand of NC_072893.1, from coordinate 62,990,124 downwards.
ACAAAATAAGCGTGCAAAATTATTTTTTTCTAGCCTCTCGTCCATCCTAGCTTGGTGATAGTTAAATAAACTGCCTTTACCTCCAAGCAGGTGTATCCTGCTTTGGTCCGCGAGTGGTGTTTTATTTTCCACCTACCCGGCATATCTGCCGAGCATTCCCCTATCCGCCACCTGGGGACGCGACCGATGGGAGACAGGCAACTCCACACGGCAAATTTGATAAATTTACAGACAGTGAACTCGTTCGTCTCTTCAGCTCCACTAAGTGTACTCGCCAAGAGTGAGGTAGAAAGATATTCTAAGCATGAAAACAACTCGCCTGCTCGCTTCAGCCAAGACTCTGCTCGTGTATGTCATCCTATGGATTGTTTGCGCGAACTTCGCATAGTTCACCGAATCTAAAATCCCTGCTTTCGAATCCTCGGCGCTTCGCTCCATTATGTGCAATGCCATAATCACTTTTATTTCCGTGCTTTCTTACAGACCTCAAATTGTAGTCTCCGTACTGGCTCGTAATTTTTCTCATTTTAAGCAGAAGATGTCTGCACACACAGACGTAGTGAACATTTCTAGACATCCTTCTAGTTTCAGCGATTTACACAAACTGCGGCTAGAAGGCTTCGTTCAGCTCCTTTATACTAGCGAACAGATAACCAGTACTGCATATTTCTATAGTTTGTTTTAGATTATTCCTGGAACCAAATAAAAGAAGATTAAAACTGAGAAAGATGGCACGTTAATTTTCAGAAACTTGCCATGAATCCACTGTTACACTAACAAAATAAAAGGGTATTGTAATGCAGAGATTAGTTGAAATTTTTTCAAAGGCATATTTCTAATACAGCAGCTGCTTTTCTTTTGTCTTTAAACTGCCACAAACTTACCTAAACTGCATTACAATGGCTTCCGCTAAATATATGCGCTTTATGCGGTACAAGAAACCAATGTTAAAGCAGTTTTATTACCAATTTACTAAATTCCGTTTTCTAACGACTGAAACTAATTCAGGTCACAAACAGGCAACAAATCATAACAATTGGTTGCAATCGAGATGAATTTCATACTGTGAACTGGTTCATACATAAAAATTTTGTACACACATACACAGGTATGGGAAAGTAAAGATAATTCCAAAATTGTATTTTAAAAATTTTGCTGTACTAACTACATTTAGTATTTAAATACGGGTCAAGGGTATCATAATTTTGTTCACATTTTTGTTGTATATAACAACATAAAGTAATCTATATAGATGTAGATATACATATGTATTTACATGTATACCAAAATTCTCAGAATAATGAGACGATCCGATTTAGCCATATCTGTCGGTCGATCCTTCTCTCGTCCTTCCGTAATAAATCTTTAATCCCTGGTGAGTTTATGAACGACTGGAAAATAACACCAATATTTTAAAGGGGCAATAAAAATGATGTTGCCAACTACAGAACTAAATATGTACCTATGTATGCATATGTATATATCAATTGTCGAAAATTTTGGTGTACATCATTAAAGAGAATCTAATCTTCTCAGTAAATAGTTTAATTTGCCAAAATCAGCGCGGTTTTGTCAAGGGCAAGTCAACAGTATCCAATCTTGCTGTTTTCTCTGAACTCGGTTTTATGGCTTTTCAAGTTGGCTATCAAATTCACCCAATCTATACATACTTTTAAAGGCATTGGATAGAGTCTCGCACAAAATTATGTTATAAAAATTATCTCACTTAGGTTTTCAATCCAATTTACTTAAGTTGTTCAATTCGCTTCTTTGCAAAAGACGCTCTGTGGTAGCATTTGAAAACGTATACACGCAGGTAACATTCCAGGATCTTCACTTTCTTTATTAAGATACGATCTGAAAGCATTTAAAATAGTATAGTAGAAAATTCTGTTCCACGATTTGTCCACACCCTTAATTGGAGTTTCTCTTGTTAACGTTGGGTATTTGTCTCACTGGCGTTCAGATCTAAATATGATATTTACTACGCATAGGGTGGCAAAATTTATTTCAATTTCACTTAAGAATCGATTCTTCGATTAAAATATGTACTTCCCCTACCATTAATAATTCATATCTCTACGATTTCTTCTTATGCTCAAATTTATAAACTCACCATTTTTTTTATAAAAAAATAGTTCATACTACAACAAAAACAATATAAAGTAAAATTTCAAACTTTATTCAACATTTTTCAAAACATCATCAAAACTTTAAAATTTTTAATAAAATTTTTAGAATTTTTCTGGATATGTAGTTTTAGAGCTCATTCAATTTTAACAAGGTGCAAGTTTCAAGTGACTACAAAATACCGTTGGAAATTCTTCTTTTTCTATGCTTTTCATCCATATAAAAAAATTCGCGCTTGTACTTTGTAGGGGAGAAATGGTCTAAATTCAATGGGATACAAAATTATATGTCCAGAAAAATTCTAAGAATTCTGGTTAAAAAGTTGAAAATTTTGTTGATATTTTTTTCAAAGTTTCTTTTTCATTATATGGCTATATTATATGAATTAATTATTATAGTAGTCTGTCTTTAATTTTGTAACGGGGTGTACGAGTATATGAGAAGAAATCGTAGGAGTACGAAGTTATAGTGGCTAGGGTAGGTAGAACCGATATCGGGTATTCGATTTCATGATTTGTTTATAAATTTTGTACCAATTAAAGAGGTAGCCTTCCGTAGGTTATAGTTATTGCTGAATTTAGTCAGCTTTGAAAATCACGAGGCATGCCTATTAAATAACGACACTGCCATTATATTTAAACGTAAATATTAATCCATATGGTTTTAATAAGTTTAAAAACAATAGAGAGAGAATCAGACTTGGTGTAGCGAGAGATCATTCGGAATGTTCGCCGCATATGCCATGTTATTTAAGTACAGGGTTGTCCATATTCGACGGACCCATGTGTTTTTTTTTTGAATCAAAGAAAAATACAATTTTTTGGTGTTGACGATAATAATCATTTTATTTGATTCAAGTAGATTTATTGACATCACTTTTTGAACATGATATCTCTCAACTGGCCGCTTTGAGCCTGTACGGCGTATTGTGTACGGCTGGAATAGCGACTATTTCCTCACTGATGTTGTTCTTGAGCACTTCTGTGGTCTTTGGCTTATTAATATAAACCTTTGATTTTCAATATCCTCGCAAAAAGAAGTCAGGTGGCGTTAAATCGGGCGAACGCGGTGGCCAGTCAAAATCGCCATTTTTCGACATCAAACGACGAGGAAACAATTTCTTCAAAAAATCGATTGTGGTGCGAGCTGTGTGTGGTGAAGCGCCGTCTTGTTGAAACCAGAACTGCCTCATACGCTTTCGACGAATAATTGGCATCACAAAAGTGATTATCATATCGCGATAACGCTCCTGATTGACGGTAACAGCTTGACCATCTTCATTTTCGAAGAAAAAGGGCCCAAAAATCGTTTTCGCACTAACGCCGCACCAAACTGTGACTTTTTCGTCGTAAAGACTCTTGAATTACCTCTTGAATTTCGTGAGGATTTTCAGTGGCGTAAATACGGCAATTTTTGCTTGTTTACCGTCCCATTCAATAAGAAATGAGCCTCAGCGGACATGATTTTGTTCTTCTTCTTTTGACTTCTTTTGTTGAATGTAAATTTCAACAATTTGGGAGCGCTCGCGTGGCGTGTACTGTTTGATGATAAAAATCTGCTTGGACTGACGCTTCCAACGCGGTATGTCATTAAGCGATCTGACGTATCTGTCAAAAGATACAGGGTTGCCAGATGGGTCCATCGAATATGGGCAACCCTGTACATAAATGCTCGATCTCTGAGAGCCCTGGATATAAATGTAATTCCAAATAGATTAGGAAGATACATACCTTGATACTATCCATGGTGAAAATAATTAAGAAGGTGTGACCAAGATTAGACCGTTAACCGGCTTTCAGCGAATTTGAAAGAATCAGCTGATCGTCCGACGTCAATTGGATCATGATAGCGGTTCGCCTACAAAAAAAACTGAGATTGTATTGGCGATATACGAAAAAAATCAAACCCAGGTCTTGCTTATGTTGCTTCGTTGTCTTCTAAACAACGATTTATTGGGCGAGTTGGGTTTGTTGGTTGGTTTAAGTGGTGAATCTTCCAGAATCAAACTAGCACTTCCGCACCTTTTTGTTGCCACATCCTCGTTACTAACTTGTTTATCAGTTATTTACGGCATGTCTATATCCAGTCTGTGCGGTTCAGGAACCTTATCAGGTTGTTGACATCTAAGCCAGACAGCTGTTCCAGACTCTCGAACAACGGTTTACCCAGGGTTAACATTCTGTCCTTCCATAGGGCAGGGCATTCGCAAAGGAAATGGAAGATTGTTTCCTTTTTCTCCGGTTGTTTACAACTGTGACTGTATGTGTTGTGAGGGATGCCCATTTTGTCTGCTTGTTATCCCACAGACCGAAAGCCAGTTATGACTGCCGTTAGTCTCCAGGCGTCCCGTCGTTTCGTGTTTATCAATGTTGACGATTGCTTAAGGTTGTAGGTGGGCCATAACGTTCTGCTAATTTTGCATTTTGGCTGGCCTCTCTTGCACTCTTGACTGCACCTAGTGGTGTGAATACCGATTCTGCAAGAGCGATATTCATGGCAGATCCCCTTCTCGCCAGTTCATTCGCTTTTTCATTACCTTCGATGTCCCGGGACCCGGATTAAGGTAACTTTATGGTTTTCGCTCAAGGTGGTGAGGCTATTCCTGATTTGCTTCACTACTTTAGAGGTTGTTGTAGCTGAACCCAGTACCTGCATTGCAGCTTGGCTATCCGAAAGAATAGTGATATTGCCCTTAAAAAACGGATCTGCGATTATTAGCCTACAAGCTTCCTCAATTGCCAGTACTTCCGCCTGAAAGGCACTGCAAGCATTAGAGAGACGCACAGATCTTTCAATTTTAAGTCTATGAGAATATATACCAGCTTCAACACCACACTCCATCTTTCCGATATGGAAAGAGATTGACAAAATTTCGACTGAATGTCACCGTCGGGACGATGTAGTCAGTCCTCTTCGAGGTATACTGGGTGTGTGGCAGTAATAGACTGGCCATGAGCTTTTTCCTTCCAGCGACCCGCTCTATTTAACCTAAATGCACTCATTGTTGCCAGGCGAGTGACGAACTTGATAGCTTAGGCGGTAAATGTATCAATCAAGAAAAAACAGCAATATTCTATCGAGCGAACTAATAAAATAAGAAACGTATCTGATGTCATTAGAGTGGTTTCAGGTCTCGTGGAATCACCATTGTACCGATAATGAATCATATCTACACTCTGGGAGTTAAGGCTTTTGTTGAATTCGTTTGTGCGTTCAGAGAAAGGCTATTTAGTGCCATTTGCTTAAATTCTCGATTTCAAGGGAATTGCGGAATTGCCGTCAAGTGCGTAATGATATTAATTTTCTAGTGACTTTCTTCGCTATATTAAAACGTCTCTAAGCGTTAAAGTATTGCTATTGACGCGGTACAGGCCGTTGCTGTCAATGGAAAAAAAATTTAGAAAATAAGCCCAAGTGTAAAGAGTTTGCGCTTCATGGAAATTAGTTTCGGTGGGTCCGAGAAAAGAGAAAATTTTAAATCGTGAAAATTGTGTAAGTGCGCTGTGATATGATATCGTAAGATCTAATTTTGAAAGGAAAGCTCCACTGTGTTTTAAGCTAAGCACTAACAATACAATTTTGCCTCGTCGCTTCGAAGAAATTCCATTGATAGCCCAATACCACTACAAATGCAACTACTGCATCCCTGCAGTGAAAAGTCCAACTATTCAGCAAACATTCTATGTGGTACGAGGTTCATGAATTGGTATTTGATGGATAAAGTCAGACTAGTTCGAGAGTGTTCGCAATTGTACTATATTAGTTGAAAAATAGTGAATTAGAAATGTATGGAAAACAAATATTCTTCTACTACTATAAATGAGAATGCTTCAAACATTAGGGATTCATGAAAGTGTATTAAAGCATAGACAGATGGGGACGTTAATCGGGAATCAACTACTCCGAATAAAGTCGTAGTATTTACTACTATTATTAATATATTATTATTATTTGCTATAGTGCCGGCCGGGGGCGCAAAGTGCAGAACTACTAGACTTAATTCCAATAATATAAGTGGATTAGGGGAGTTTTTGATGGTAACACTGCCGACGGATGACAGTTAATATCTACTGTGTATGAAAAATAATGAAATTAAAAAAAAAGACAATAAGAGAGGTTGAGAGGAACAATTATTGCAGCATTAATATTCTTGTTAGATATTTCTGAGCAGTTTGAGAAATAGCAATTTAAGATTATTTTTTAAATATAATATATAAATTACTATTTTTATGTGTTAGTGCATCTACTGCCTGTATTCTTTACCTGCTGCGCATCTTTTATTGATAAAACTACCCAATAAACAAATCAGCTGTTCACCAATCCGCGCAACAACCGTCTGTCACACTACAATTTTAATCACATTAACTGCCCCGGTAATCCGCGCAACGCCGCCGTCCGTAAATGTTGTTAGTCGAATGCTCATTGACTGGCATAATGCGCTTTTTAGATCATTAACTTACATTGACATTGATGCTGACATTTCGCAGGGCGAGTATTGAAAAATGATACGAAGGCAAACTACTTCAGCTGGTAGCCACACTGGTGGTAGGGTAAGTAGTGCAGAACTAGTAGCTTTGATGGGATGTGCATGCACGCGCATATCCTCTTACACACGTCTCCACATCCACATAACACTATTACTTTTGTTGTCCGACAATGTGACAGTCAGTTTGTCAGTGAATTTCGAGAAATGTAAGTGGACACAGTCGTGTTGTAGCAACTTCTGCCGTCATTTTATGCATTTGACATCGACTTGCTGGCGATCGCAGAAATTTGCATAAACCAATAAAATCAGTCAATCGAGTTGCTTCATGTCGCTACTGTGGCTGACTGTTTTTGTATGGGTATGAGTGTGAGTGGGATGGTTGGGTGTTAATAGAGTGGCTGTACTTTTCACGGGTCGTTGTTGGTGTTGTTGTTATTATTATTATAACAATTGTTGTTCTTGTAAGTAGTTTGTTGTTTTTGTTGTTGTTGTTATTGATGTTGCTATGCCAACAGCTGCATTGACCATTCGACTTAACAATGAAGCCCTGCTAATGTATGCCAAAAATGTTTTTGTTGCTTGTGCTTTGCCGTTGGCCAGCGTTCATATGGAATAATACCAGCATCTGCCTTGAGAGAACGCTCTAATGTCGTAGACAACATCAAGTGTGGTGCCTTATTTAGTAAGTACATAGCGGGTGGTTTTTTTTTTGGATAAATCAGATTATTTATGGGGAATTTGCGGAATATTTCCATAAAATTTGTGGAGTTATGTTAAGGATACGACATTTTTTTTGTTGCTTAAAAGTTGCACGATTACCTTAAAAATATCATGCTCATAGTATTAAGGTAAAAAAAATGTCTACAAATTTATATTTAGAATTTGGGTGAAGCCGCTTTCAATTTGATGCATACCGCACCAAAAGCTTTAAATGCATTTTTCGCAACGCTAAGATTTTCAAGTCGGTCGAACTCACAACTTTAACTAACAAATCTTGACTGGTTGACTTGAAATTTTAACTGTATATTCACAATTATATTATACTTGAAAGTACGTATGCAAGTTCAACGTATTTTCGATATATTAATAAATATTTTCTTTTTTGATTAACAAACACAAAAAATTTCTTTTCAAAATTGTGTTCCCTTATTTGAACCTTTTATTTGTAAAAATCGGTGCATAAATCCTTCATATTTATAATCAAAAAACAAAAATTAGTGCATTTGAAAATAAACATTTCCGCGCATCCTTAAAAAAATCAATTTTCATTTATATATTGAAGTATATTCTGTCAAAAAAGTACCGGGAATTGTTCGATAAAACTGAAAACAATTGTTTAATCATCAAAATTTATTTTGTTGCCTTCAAAATAGCTCCATTCAAAGCAATAAACATATGTTTAATATGTCAAATTTTCAATCTCCACCCCACCATTGAGGTATACAAACGGAATGTTGGACTATCACTTTTAATGAATGCGCATTGGTTTCGAATCTAGTCGTCAACGCTTAGTCTAGTCATCAAAGCACCTTTTAAACGCATTTGAAGAGATCTTCTTCAGCTCCTTCAGCGAATTCTCCTTAATGGCCGCTATCGACTCAAAGCGATGTCCGCGGAGTGGCAATTTAAGTTTTGGGAAAAGGAAAAAGTTACACGGTCTAAATCCGGTGAATACGGTGGTTTTTCGATTATATTTGTCAAGTTTTTGGTCAAAAAAAGTGCTCACAATATGAGCCTTGTGAGACGGTGCAAGATCCATTAGTTTTCTTTCCACAAATTGGGCTGTTTCCTACGCACATGCTCTCTCAAACGTCGCATAACTTCCAAATAATATTCTTTATTTGCCGTAGAGCCATTTGGAACGAATTCCGAGTGCACAACCCCATGATAATCAAAGAAAACGAGTAGGATGACTTTCTCTTTTGACCGACTTTGACGTGGTTTTTTGGGTTTCAGCTCATGTGGATAACGCCATTCAGCCGCCCGTTGACTGCTCACCTGTTATGATGCGCTGGATAAACGTTGGCATGCCTTCATCCACCTTCTTCCAATGAATTTTTTGCCTAAGTTATGAGCAATTAAAAAAAAATTTTCTTATATTTATAATTAAAAAATCGATTTCGAGCCAAAAAGCAAAATTGCCAATAATCTTGAAACAATTTTTTTTCAGGCGAACAAAAAAGTACGTGTCTCATTATTTTGACCAGAGAGCAACATATTTGAGTTACATCGAAATTAAAGAACATATCCCTAATAGCCCGGTTGAATTGAAATGGAAAGCATCTCCTGCAATATTTTCCATGATTCGTCACACGAAATCCCTTTCAACTACTCATCTTCGGCAACGAACACAGTTGTATGCTAGAGATCTCAATTAGTTCCATGTTAGGGCGAGATATTTAATTTCTGCATTTGTAGAGCGTCGCCAGGTGGTACGCGGTTTGCCAATTCCTCGACCGGCTTGCTGAAAAGGATTACAGCGCAGGACCTGTTTAGCAATGCTTTCGTTGCTCCTTCTCAGCCTTTGGCCGATCCACTGACATTTCCTGTATAGTATTTCGGTTGCTACATTCAAATTGGTATTGGTTATTGTTTATGGCAGAAGATGCACAAGATGCACCGAAGGTAGTGCCTGATAAATGTCTGTAGTCGTTTCATGATTGTCGCAGTTACTTTCAAGGTGTTGCAGCCATACAGAACCACTGACTTAGCACTGGAGTTGAATACGCGTAGCTTTGTGAGAAACTGGAGCGAGGATGCCACAGACCCACTTTGATTTGCTAATTCTCCCTTCAACCTCCACTTGAGAACTACAGTCTGCAGTGCCTATGCAGCCAAGGTAGCAAGGTGTTGGAAAATTAATCACCTTATTGGAAAATTTATAATTTTGGCAAATGGCGTCGTATGGCAATCACTTAAAATATTAGTTTTTTATTTAGTAAAAAAGTTATTCAAAAACAAAATTGGATGATTATTTATTGTATTGTATTAAGCACTTAAAAACAAATAAATAAATACCAACAAATGCACAAAGTTCCCTTGATTTATTTTATTGCCATGCTGAAAAAATTTCCAAAATTAATGCTTGTTTCTTTCTTCCTGGCCCTTAACCGGAACTACTGGCCTATGCTGGAGCGGTTTCATGTTAAGTCATTCAAGTATTTTGCACATTGTCGTCGATTATTCTGAAAATTGGTTTATTTCTAGGCATGAATGTAATAAGAAGTAAACTGAAAAGAATTAAAAAAAATGTATAATTTTGAGATTTATGAATTTTTTTGAAAATTTTGTTATATAAAAGGTTTTTCAATTGGCGCGGGTCGATTTTGGCGCCCTGTGGCAGCCATTTTGTTTTGGTGACATCTGAAATCAAATCTTTTGTTTATTATTCAGTTGTTTATGCCAAATCATCATGGCAAGTTACACGATTGAACAGCACGTTCAAATGATAAAACTTTATTATCAAAATGAGTGTTCATTAACGCAAACGTTGCGCGCATTGCGCCCATTTTTCGGTAGACGTGGTGGCCCTTCCAATTTCTTATGGCCCATATTGAACCATATGGACCTAGACGACATGTGGTTCCAGCAGGACGGCGCTACGTGCCACACAGAAAACGCCATTTTATTCCATTTCAACATCTACCAGCCCTTATTGAAAAACCCTTTAGTTTTTTAAAATGAAATTCCAATCTTCGGTTTGTTTTTATGCCCAGCGTATTGATGCATTCGCAGGACCAATACCTGGGTAAACAAATTTTTGCCAGAGGTGGAAATAAGCTTAATAAAATAGGACAAATACTAAAATTTATTGACGAAGTTGGGTTCACAGAAATACTTTGAAACCGGAATAGACCGTTCAGGTCGCAGTGCTAAATCGACTCATAATAATAACCTCTGGTTGGTCATCTCGCAATCGGTACAATTTGACTTATTCCGTGAAATACCAATTCGTAACATTGCGTCCGCCATAGCCGAATGGGAAATAAATAACGTTATAAAATATAAAAAAAAAAATAAAACAAAAAATAAAAAAAAATAAAATAAAATAATTTTTGGCCGCCATATTGGATCCGCTATTTTGAATTCTTGAAATATGACTCCAGAATCGCAATCAGCGACCCCAAAAACCCTTTTAAAACAGGTTTCAAAAAAATCGAAATAATTTTTTTATTTTTGACCGCCATATTGGATCCGCCATTTTGAATTTTAAAAATCTGACTTCAGATTCGTAATCAGCGACCCCAAAAACCCCTTAGAAATACATTTTAAACAAATCGAAATAAATTAATATTTTCGGCCGCCATATTGGATCCGCCATTTTGAATTTTGGAAATCTGCTTCCGAAATCGTAATCTGCGACCCTAAGAACATAAAGAATCAGTATTACTTTTTTTCATTGCTCCTGGTTTTCTTAGGAGCACACAAGATTTTAAATAAACTCTAATTTTTAGTCAGCTTAGAAGCCATAATTTGGACGTCATATTGAATTTCTCAATGGGCCAGACGGCTTTCAATAGTGGACATTCAGACGATCATTTTGAGACCTTGGACTTCAAAATCGGTCCCATAGAATTTTGGACCGGCTAGTGTACCGGTTGTCGTGGAATGTCCCATATATAAGTTAACACGCTGCGGCACCCAACATATTGCATTCCCACACCCTACCGATACACGTGCCGCTGCATCAGCATAATCGCTATTATTCTATAGGACAACCCAACACCCTAAGTCAAGGCCAATTGCGTATCAAGTAGCACGTACTAATGCTTACGCAATAGGAACAGACCCAGATGTAGCTTCAGCAAATTATGTTTCACACGATTGTGAAATATTTGCACATGCCACCAGTGCATGCCGACCGTGGGAAGCTAGGGGCGGAGCCAGCGTACCAAGTCACGGCGCACCTGAAGACAGCAGAACGACCAACACCTATAAAGGCCTGCAGCGCACATCAAGGGGCAGTTGCGTAGTGGACACTAACTCTAGTTGTAACATTCATCTGCATAGTTAATAAACTTTGTGATTGTAACTTTCATCCTTTAGTGTTTGATTTGCAGGGCAAGTTGGCTCTTTAATTTTTTTAAGTGTATTGGACTCAAAGTCCTTTTCTTATATATAAATTAGAATATTTGCTGAGTAGTTTGGCTTTTACTTCAGGGACTGATTGTTGTCTACTGCAAACCATAATGAGTTGTATTTTACTACATAAAATAGTACAAATACTAAAGTTTATTGAGAAAGTTTGGCTCAGAGAAGAACTCCGATTTCATGAAAGGGTACAATAGAACTTTCAGGTCGCATATAAAACATTTTTATTTCAAATTTTTTGAGATCAAAATATACGAGGATAAAAAATCTTTTTTTTGGAAAAAATTTGTTGCGTAAATTGGAATTTTTGAAAAACACTCCACCTATTTTTGCCATTAATAGATGAAACTAAGCTCAGTAGCAATTGAAGGCTTGATAGTGGGATTCTCGTAACTTTTCGAGCTATATTAAGATACGAACAGTGAAGGAAAGTGTATGTCAAAAATGAAAAAAAAGAACAATTTTATGAATTAAAAAAAATCTAATAATAATTTGTGTTCAACAAATTTTTTAAAAAGTATATTTCATACAAAAAAAAAGAGTAAGAAAATAAAAATATTAGAAAGAACAGCAAATATTTCACTTGAAAAAACCCTATTCCAAAATTTGGAACATTGACAGCGTTTTTTTTTTTAATTTTGAACGAAGTCTGCAAATAAACCAATTTTCGTAAAAATCAACGACAATGTCCAAAATACTTGCATAATCGCTCACTTGACAACTTGCTCACTAACCAGCATCGGGCTTTCAAAATAAAGCTGGTTAGAATTAGGCAGTTTATGATGGAAGCAAGCAGATAGACAACCGGTAAACCCACAAATATTAACCATTTCCTTGCTTTTTATGCATGTTTCACAAATAATTCGACTCCAAATACATAGCACCGGTAACACAATGGATCTTAAAGGTCTAAGTGAGATATTTTTACAGATCAGAACCTAGCCTTCACCTAGAAAAAACTTTCAATGACTCTAAAAAATCACCCATCACTCATACATATGTAAGTATGTCTGCACACACATCCATGCCAGCTTATGGAACGTAGTGCAAATATGCATCAGCATGCTGATTGATCGGGAAATTGCGAAAGGCAACGGGGTGCAGCGATTGGGCAGGGAGGAGGAAGCAGTATCTTCATGAGCGTATGCAAATTCGTATTGACCCGCTGCATGCTGTGGCAGCACAATCAGCTACCAAAACACATACTTATCATCGCCGTTACATGCTGTTGGTGGCTCCGCCGACGCAATCAAACACCGCAAGGCATTTCAATTTTCCATCACATCGATTTCGAACACGTTGCACGTTGCATATTGCGCTCTATACGTTGCACTTGCACAACCTACTATCCGCTACAACTCATCCAAGCGCAGCTAGGCAGCACTCGTTGTATCCACTTTCTCCAGCATACAGGTTGCTGATTTTGTATTTACAGTTTTGTACAAATTATCCAAGGACAGGACCATTTAGGGCAAATGGCTACTCATATGGATTTGCGTGCTTGCATTTTCACTCAACGCCTAGCATCACCATCACGTTGGGGTTGCGTTGCTGACGTGACTACCTTCCACCGTTCAGCTGGCTGGCTGGCTGGCTTGCTGTGGGGCTGTTTGGCTTGTTGGCAGTTGATGCTATCGGAGATGGCTCAAATGGGGCAAAAGACCGCAGACCCGATTAAGAAGATTGCGTCCGCGCATAGTTGCACCACGGTGCCGCAAAAGCGCGAAACCTATTTTGCATGCACCAGTCCACATACACACACACACATACATGCATACACACATATTCTCATGTCGATATATAGTAGCGAAAGGGTGATTATTGGTACTCCTGTTGAACATGCTGGCAACATTTTCCACAAATAATTTTGTGTAGTCAGTAGGGGTGCGCGTCGCGTGTTAGAATTTTATTAAATTTTGCAAAGTGTGTTCGTGCGCTGCCTTTTAAATTATGCCTACCAGTGGTAATTATGGTATTTGAAATTGAATATGGAATAGCTGGCTCAAAGCAGTAGAACCTTTTACTTTTAACTCGAATGATTGGAACATTTAAATAAAGTAGAAATAGGCCATGGGAAATTTAGCCTGGCAGTATTTGCCAACATTTTTTGCTCCTTCAAGCGAGGTTGTGGACCATTTTGCTATCAAATTACTCTGCCAAAGTCAAGTAAGATTCACTCATGAATATGCTGCCCTTAATGAGACCGTGTCATGAGACCTCTTCATGAGATTCATATACTCGTAGGTTGGGTTAGGTTATGGTGGTAGTCGGTCTGCCCGACCAATTCTCTTAGACCTATAAGTCCGTTGTGCTACAGGGGAACCTCATTTACCTTCCTTCGTGGAACCATTTTGTGGCTCTTAAGAAACGTAGTATTGATCCCAAACCCACGCCAGACAGCTCTGTAAGAGAAGTAAAAAAGTATTTACCTAGACAACCTGCTCTGATTTTAGCTAGGGCTGGACAATTGTAAAGGAAGTACTCAACTCTTTCCTCCTCTTCCTCATCTCTGCAACTTCTGCAATATTCATGGGAGAAAACTCTTAGTCCCGTGGAATGCCTGCCAAATAGTCAGTAACCGGTTAAACAAGCCACGACCTTCGAGATATTATCTCTTGAAATACTAAGCAATTCCTTTGTTCTTTTCTTGTGTATTTGCGGCCATAGTAGCCTAGTTGTTACGCATGTGGTTTTTTATTATTAGTTTACTTGTGGCCATGGGTATTCCAATGGTACTTTTATCACTGAGCAGTTGAAGAGCAGTAATTTTTCTGGCTACCTCATCTGCTTTACAGTTTCCCTCAATATCTCTATGCCCCGGAACCCAAGCCAAGCGATCGACTGAATCGGCTGGTGGGGGAAAATGATCGTTTCCCTTCCACTAGAAACCGGTCCCAGTTTGCTAGCAACAGCGGTGCAGTCAACATCGCTCCGCGCGTGAAAGCTGTTTTAAAAGTGTGTTAGGATTTTGCAGTGGCGAAAATGCAGCGATCGTTGGAGCAACGTTACTCGATCAAATTTTGCGTAAAGCTAAACAAAACGAGTACCAAACCATTGGGCTACTCAAGGAGGCTTACGGGGACCAATCTCTGTCCAGTGCCCAGGTAAAACGGTGGCACAAGTCGTTCAAGGAAGGCCGGGAGGACGTCGAAGACGAACAGCGATCTGGAAGGCCTTTGACGACGCAAACAGACGAAGATGTGAACCGCGTTCGTGAATTTTTGAACATTGACCGTCGTGCTAGTCTACGTGAGATCAGTGAAGAGCTAAATTTAACTTATTACAATGTGCGGGAAATCGTAACCGGAAAACTTGAAATGCGCAATGTGTGTGCCAAATTGGTTCCAAAGGTTTTGACTGATGAACAAAAGCAATTGCGTGTGGAAAAGAGTCGTGAAGTATTGGAAAGTGACGAACAGGATAATACTTTAGACAATTGTATCACAGGAGATAAAACCTGGTGCTTTGTGTACGATCCTGAGGGCAAGAGAGCTGAAGGGGAGGCGTTTCGACTCCATCGAGGCGATCCAAAAAACTGTGACAGCCGAATTGAACGCAATTCCGGCGAATGAGTTTAAAAAATGTTTCCTGCAGTAGAAGGACCGCTACCAGCGGTGTATTGAAGAATATTAGTTGTAACCAAAAGGTTTAATAAAACTGCTTAAAAAAAATAAGGCTCATTACTTTTCAATCAAACCCTGTATGTAGTAAAAGAGAGATGTGTAAGAATTATTTTGGTTTTATAAACACAAGTTGCCAGGTTTTGTGTGCATACTCGTAGCACAAAAAGCCATAGAAGTTCAAACGTATAGTCAGGGAGGACAATTTTAAAATTTCATTCTGTTTGTAAGATTTAAACTAAAATCAATTAGCATTTACCAATTTATAAAAAAATTGCATTTTAATTGTTTTACAGGTTATTAATAAAAAATTCGAAATGTTTTACTCCACAGATTTAATAAGAAAATGGGTTTAAATGAACTCAAAGAATAATTATTGAATTACTATTGTAGTTAATTAATTATTTAATTGTTGAAGTGAAGTTCTTTTGGAATATAAGCAAAATTTTTGTTAAAGAAAAACAAACTTTAGGTCGAATTTAGCGGAAATTAATCCTGAATTTATTTTTGGTGGAGCGACATTCACAGGCAAATATTTATTGACGATTTCTAGTCATCGATTAAAGTCAACGGAGATCCAATTCTCCACATTTAGATACATATGTAAAAATATGTATGTATGCATGTGTTGACGAAGAGGTAGGAATAACTGTGGCTTGACATAGGAAATAAAGCCGCCGTTTACGGAATACATAGGGAAGTGACAAAAGTTGGGGGAGAGTCCAAACACAAAAGATTTTCAGTTAAGTAAAACGAATTCGCTGATAAAATAGAATTTTGAGGAAAAGAAAAATTTAAGGAGTAATCGCACAAACTTATAGTCTACTGAAGACAACATAATAATGGCTATTTTCTTTGTCTAATCACCTTCCCTAGGTATTGGAAAAATATTTTATTTTAAGTAGGGTATAGACGACGGTGGCCGCCGTAGCCGAATGGGTTGGTGCGTGATTACCATTCGGAATTCATAGAGAGAACGTTGGTTCGAATCTCGGGGAAAGCAAAATTAATAAAAACATTTTTCTAATAGCGGTCGCCCGTCGGCAGGCAATGGCAAACCTCCGAGTGTATTTCTGCCATGAAAAAGCTCCTCATAAAAATATCTGCCGTTCGGAGTCGGCTTGAAACTGTAGGTCCCTTCATTTGTGGAACAACATCAAGACGCACACCACAAATAGGAGGAGAAGCTCGGCTAAACATACAAAAAGGGTGTACGTGCCAGGTGAATTTAGCTGTAAAATGAAAAATGTTTATTTATTCTTGTAAATCAATTTCATCCCCTTCAAAATAATCCCCTCTCGATGAAATACACTTATGCCAACGATTTTTCCAATCCCCGAAACATGCCAAATAGTCCATTTCCGGTATAGCCATCAGTACCTTCTTCGATTCAGCTTTTATCTCCTCAATCGACTCGAAACACGTTCCCCGGAGTGGTCTCTTGAGTTTTGGGAATAGCCAGCAGTCACACGGAGCCAAATCAGGCGAATAAGGTGATTGCGGAACGATATGCGTGGAATTTTTGGCGAAATGGTCACGAAGAACGAGTGCGGTGTGAGACGGTGCATTATCGAGATGCAAAAACCAAGAGTTGTTGGCCCATAATTCTGGCCTTTTTAAACGAATTGCTTCACGTAAATGAAGCATAACGCTCAAATAATATTCCTTATTAACAGTTTGGCCAGGTGGAAGGAATTCATAGTGCACCACACCACGAAAATCGAAAAAAACTGTCATCATGACCTTTATTTTTGAACGACTTTGACGTGCTCTTTTCGGTCTGGCCTCGCCTTTAGCACGATATTCGCTTGATTGGTCGGGTGTTTCAGGGTCGTAAGCATAAATCCAAGTCTCATCTCCTGCAATGATGCATTTGAGCTTGACCTGATAGTCTGAAAGCATTGTTTCACACACATCAACGCGACGACTTTTTTTCCAAGAAATTGAGAGTTTTCGGTACCAAACGAGATTTGACTTTTCGTAGGCCCAAATCAAAATGGTTTTCACAGATCCTTCTGATATTCCGATCATACCAGTAAGGTCTTTAACAGTCAACCGACGATTTTTGAGCACTAACTCCTTCACTTTATTGACGTGTTGGTCATCTGTTGACGTCGATGGTCGTCCGGAGCGCTCCAAGTCATCAACACGTTCTCGACCCTCTTTGAAGTCTTTGTACCACTTATAAATATTTTTCTGCGACATGGTCGAATCCCCAAATGCGTTCTGCAACATGCTGAACGTTTCCGCAGCCGAAATTTCATTCCGCAAACAAAATTTGGTGGCACTTCTCTGCTCAATTAAATCAAGCATTGTAAAGATTGAAAAATGCACTCTTGATCGTTTGGTAAACACAAGCGTAAATATATTACTGATAATGACATTCACATGAAAGTTGGCCCCGATGTTATTAACAGTGCTGCCAACGCATGAAAAAAATAACTAGAGCGAAATTTTAATCCCGCGAAGTTTGACAAATAAATTCACCTTACTTTTTACCCACAGTAGTATGTATATATATAGACGACAGACCTGCGCTCCACTGCATGTTTACCGGTTTTGGGCATGTTGGCGACCGTTTTCACGCACTTATTCATCGTTGTTGTGTGGTATGCGAACATTGCATTAAAAAAAAAAAAACAACTGCCTCATTTTGTGTTGATGCTTGAAGTGTGCACATGGGCGGAAAAAAATTAGCTTAAGGCTGAAATTAATACTGCAGTTAATTGGGTGTCTAAAAACGAGTCAGCATTATGGCAAATAAACAAATTAAAAATATAAAAAAATCGAAAAAAACCAAAGCATAGAAAAGAATTAAATGGCTTTAGTGCAGAAGTAATTGCTGAACATGTTTCTACTAACGGGTTTTCCAATAACAGGTGTTATTGGTGAATGGATTGCGCTGTCGAGAGATGATTGACGATTTTTTATGGCCGGAATTGGATGGTATTGATCTGGACAACGTTTGTTTTCAACAAGACGGCGCTACTGCCACACGAGCAACGAAACCATTGATATTTTACGGGAAAGGTTTCCGGACCGTGTTATCTCTCGAAGAAGTGTTCACAATTGGCCACCGAGATCTTGTGATTTAACACCTTGTGACTTTTTCTTTGAAGCCACGTGAAAGAGAAGGTATAGGCCAACAGCCCAGGGTCGATTCAAGACCTCAAAGATGGAATTCGTGAGGCTATCGAGGACATAGGACAGCCACTTTGCAATTCGGTTATGGAAAATTTCATGAAAAGGATATTGCCCTGTAAGCATGGACGTGGTGGTCATTTGCCTGATGTTATTTTGCACGATTAACAGCATACCTTGCTCTTTATAATGAAATACACATCCGATCATTTATATTAAAAAATAGCATTTTTCTTTGAATATCAAAATAACACCTCTTATTGGAAAACCCAATACTATTAAGCCAAGGGACTGGGGTGAAATATCTATCAAGAATTTCAAGCTTTGTTCTGAGGCACGGAATCTTAACATAGCGGACAACCTATCGTTTAGCGTAATCACGTCTCGCATTAATTAATTTTTTTTTTGGTTTAGCAATTGCAGGCCTACCAATTTGAAAATATAGTTATAAATCTCCCGGTACATGCGCGACAAATTTTTATAATTTCTACAAGCCGACAATTCAAGAGGATTTAATAGCTTTACATGGCATATTTCTTCTTCTTCTATTAACCAATTATTAAACCATATGATGCCGCTGCATCTTTATTTGCTGCACTAAATCTATGTCATCGTAAAACTCATGCAGCTCATCGTTCCATCGCCGGGGATATTTGCCGTCGCCTATGTGCAAAGGTCCAAAAATCTTCCGCAGAATATTTCTCGCAAACACTCCAAGTGATGCCTCATCGGATATTGTCATCGTTCAAGCTTTTGTGCCATACGTTAGGACGGGCATGATGAGAGCCTTGCAGAGTGTTAGTTTTGTTCGTCGAGAGAGGGCTTTTCTACTCAACTGACTACTTAGTCCAAAGTAGCACTGTTTGCTTAATGACTGGATGCACTTCGTTTCGCCTTTTTTGGACAGCTTCACTATGAAACCTTTGGTTCAGGACGGAGGCAGCTTTTCATTGCTCCATACGGCGGTGATGTGAGGACGAAGAATTTCCGCTGATGTTTGCGAGTCGGCAGTCATTAGGTCAGGCTGTATGCCATCTTCGCCCGTAGCTTTGTTGAGCTTCATGCCATATTGACAAGTTTTAACTATCTACTTATTTATTTTTTAATTTCAATTATTTTTGTATAAAATATTAGTTCCTTCTATAACAAAAATCATAATAATCCATGCTTCCAGCCGAAATCCTCCGAAGTTGGCGCTGTGTTAATTTTGGTTTATGTAATAGTTTTACTGTTATTCAAGCTTTTATAAAATAAAATAAAAAAAATCAATATTTCAAGCTTTGCACAAACTTTACAAAAAATCTAGAGATTTTTTATCAAAATTTTTAATCAGTTTTTTTTCAAAAATTTGGGTACGCAGTTTCAAAGTCTAATAAATTTTAGTAAAAAATTTAGTGCAAGTTTGAAGTCGCTCACAATTTTTGCTGATTTTTGATGATAATTTGCCGCAATTTCTCCATATAACCAATGCATGAAATTTTTTTTTTTCATACGGAGAAAATGCGAAACATCGTTAAGGAGGAAAATTATGAAAAATTAACCAAACATTTTTCTATACAACTTTCTAAAGCTTTATGCACAATCTACATAGTTTCTTTTGTATATTATTAAAAGCGTATTTTTGAAGTTGAATAATATTTTGTGCTGCAAAATTCGAAATCAAATGTCAAACAGTCATTACTTGAAGATATGAAAGTAAAATGCTGGTTTTAAAGTTAAAATGAAATTTCAGCAAATGAGTCAAAACAATTAAACAAATTTCATAAGTGTAATATTTTGCAGCAATTAAATTATTGCGATAAATTTTCAAAAATTCAATTGCAATTGAATGTCTTAAAAGTCATCTCTGTGAGAAATCTTTGCTGTATTAACTTTTGTTAATTAATTTGTAGCATATTTTGTGGCGTACTGCACAAGTATACGTTGCTCAACATCAACGTGGGCTGATGGCTACGTACCAATCCACACTTGTATGTACGATTGTGATTATATTATTAGTGCAAAGGTGTTAATATGTTGGTTTTGGCGTTAATTTTGCTACTCACATGAAATATGCAGAATTTCACATGAACTTTGCAATTAAAATTCTAATGCTTTTCGTGCATAAATTTATTTAGAAAATTGTTTTGCAAAACTCACAAGTCAAATTTTTGAGAGTATTACTGGAAAAGCTGGCTTATATAAGTAGATATATGCATGTTGTTTTTCTGCATATGAGATTCTATAGTTACCCTGCAGTAAAGCGAATTAATAAAACAAATTGAAATCGGCGTAGAACTAGTTCAAAGGGGAGTAGTACTCGTAATAGGTGCCATGCCATCCTCATAGAATGCTTTCAGTTATTCACTTAGTTGTACGTTGTGATTTTCAACGAGGTCAAGTTTGAAAGGTATTCTGAACTAGTTCCATTTGGGATAGCTATTTAGATAGCGATAAATCAAAACCCAAAGAACTTGAAATATGGTTAAACTCATTCAATGTTCTAACCCGCTCTAGGAAGAATAAATCATGACTCCGAAGAATTTTTCGAGGTATGTGAAAATGAATGCGCGCTAAGAGTAAAGCCGAGTCACTGATCCATTTATAATATCGAAAACAAAGCAAAGTGAAAGTGAGCTTCTTCTATTCTGTAACGATTTCGAATCTAGTAATGAACGCCTTTCGTTATATGAAGGAATCAGATCAGGAGAGTTCAAAGATCTGAGTGCAAAACGAAGAAATTTCTTTTGAATGCGTTTAAGTCTAAGTCGTTGTGGCATTGCTGATATGGTCTCCAAGTATAGACGACATACTCCAGCTTGGACCGTACGAGTAAAGTAAAAAGTGGCTGATGGGCCTATTTGCTTCAGATTGTCTACGCTTTATAAGTTTCTCAAAGAGTTTTTGCGCGCTATCCAGCCCGCATAACGGTCTATAAGCGGACGCTAATGTTGAGTCTTCCTTTCCCTTACTGATTAGAACTAGCAGGTCTTGGTGCGTTTCGTTTTCCACGGTGCATTTCTTTATATCCGTGGATGCATTCCTATTTTTCAGTAGAACTGCTTTCATCTTCCTCAGCACTCTTACACATTTCTCTACGGCTTCCTATTCTTCAGCTCGCATTTTGAGAATAAACTCCTGTCGCGGAAATGCAGATTTTTCTCTGGCTGTGCCTATGTTCTTTGCGGTTACAGATGTTTGTATAGCCGCATTGGTCTCCATTGCATTCTTTTTAACCTCTTTTGTCGCTATTTTTACTCCCAGTTCTTGAGGCGTTATCTCTTTTGCTCCATTGACCGTTTTTGGTTTCGCTCTGGTTGGCAATGAAACACTCGTAAGAGACGTATTCGTCTTTTGTGGTGGCGAGTGAAGCAAACGTGGTTTTCTGACGAAAGGGCTCTGCTTTAAATATCCATCATTAATTGGCTTCTGCTGTTTGTCTTTTTTTCTTAATTGCTCCCATACTTTTTATTTAACCAGCGCATCGCATTCAGGGGGGCGGGCCGAAATAGACAAGAGCGGGACGATCCTCCTCCTACCCCAGTTACCTGATGTCTGACCTATGCTTTACCTGTTCCGGAAAACATGGACGGACCTGGGCACGCCCAGAGCAATGAAAGCTATCGCTCTTTCGCCCAATCAATATTTCGTGACCGGGGTCCGAGGCGGCTGGTTAGTGATATACACCGGAGCTTACACATCAGCAGAGTGCATTAACATCACCCTTTTAAGGCCGCAGGTGGAAGGCCATGACGACCTTTCCGGGTACTCCTAATGCACCCCGTTGCATACCGGTCATGCTTTTTATTAAACAGTCGCACCTATCATGGTGAACAGACACTGACCAATACACCGCCCAACATGGAAACAAACATATACTGGATTTTCTCACACAACTTTATAACTGACCCTTATAGTGTCACTAAAGCGAGGGGCATCTTGACTGGGGTTCGCGGGATCGTCGCAGCCGTCACCTCCTTAAGGGAGGCGCCCTTGTGGGGCGGAAGTTACAGCCAGAATGCAGCCATAAAGTTTGGAATTCCCAAGTACCAAGATGCAAAGCTGAAACAGAAGTGAGTCTTCGTTGTTTAAGTGCACGATGATCGACACCGACGCCAAATAGCTATTAAAAAGCTATCTCCCTTGACAATCCAGATTTGAATAAAAATATTAATTTTCACTATATAAGCGACGCCACCGGTTTTGATCGAAACACCAATAGTACCACATTACATCCGTTTTAAACTAGTTCGGGTCTAGTCACGTTGTGTGTAGTACGGAACTAGTACTTTCGGTGACTATATACATTTTATCTGCAGAGTAATTTTGAGTAATATTAAAATTGTTTTTATTGTTCCATGAACAGTTTCTATTTCAATGCGTATTTCATTACGTAATTCATGTCAGAAAACAATAATTTGTATAATGAGAATTATTTCGCTTTCGTATTTATATGTATTTATCTAATGCAAATATCCAAATTGTGAAAGCTATCGCATATACATTTGCGTGTGTGTATGTGTGCATGTGTTTGTATGAGAGCGAAGTGGATTTTGTTACATTTACTAATGCAGGTTTATTGTTTTTATTTGTCTTTTCTGGCGTAACTGGTTGAGTCATTCATTGTGGCCCATATCAAAAGTTGAATAGAATATTTCTAGTTCTATAGCTTTGAAATGTGTTGCAAATGTGGCGAGTGACCGCATGCATGTGCGGGTGGATCAAAAAGTTGTTTAAATGGTTTTATCTCGAGAAGAGATTTTTCTTTTTCAGAGATCATCGGCCTCAAATAACCCACTCTAGTATCTACCCACCAGATCTCACTTTCTACCAGTCCTTGCCTAAAATCTGTGAACTTTTGCTTAGGAAGTATTTCCGTTCAAGGCAATTTCGATTTTTTTTTGTCGATAGTAGGGTTCGCCTTTTTACATTTTTGATATTTAAGACTACGGTACATATAATAACGATGATCGTTAGGCACTCAAAGGCGCTACTTAATCGGTCAAGGAAAAATGTGTATATGTTAATTGCTTTGATCGTAGGCTATTGCCTCCTACATAGATCGACAGCTCAAAGATTGAATGTATCTCATTTTGACTAATGCAAAAGCTGCAAGAATGAGGAGAAAGAAGCGTCTGCCAAAAACATTGTTTGCCACTGTTCTGCTTGACATCCCACTTGGTTTAGATACTTTGGCTAATTGTTCTTGAATGATACTGATGACACTTATGCGCCGTCAGCCAGATCAGAGGATTTGCACTGAAAAGAAATTGGTTTATCGAGGAGTACCAGAAAGACTGCTACTAAGATATCAAAATGGATCGGCAACGGTCTCAGTGAGTTGGCTTAAAAACCGACTGCCACTACTGCCTACCTACTTACGGTGCGGTCTGATATAAAATATAGAAAATCTTTTGGTACCTTCAATTATATTGATCGCTTAGATGCTATTATTAACAAGGCGACGTTGGTATTTTGAGGGTATCACAAAACCATTAGTCACCTATGCTTCCTTAGCGTGGCGGCCCAAATCTAGTCAAAGAACTAAATAATGTAAATAGCTACGATCACTTTGCGTTCACATAACGTGGGAAATGAAATCTATCCTGCTACACGGATCCACTTTGTCCATTTATAGCAATACCTCGCTTTTCAATAACGATAGAGCTCCTACCTACTTAACAATATTTCTGGAAAAAGGATCCGAAATCTCATCGGTAATATGGAGATCGCAAAGAAATTCATAGAAAACCCTGTAGTCCGAAGTCTTGATGCAATAACTCATACGCAAATGTTTCTAAAAAACTCAAACTATCTAGTTTAGATCGAGCACTCTTGAATACAGGTAATCCATACATTCAACCTGACTCGGCAATCTAGTACACATACGTATGAGCCGAATCTTGAGGAGCATAGCACTGGTGGGTACATATGTCCTTGTGTTACCCATGGGCACTTATCCTATAGTACAATATTTTAAGGGGTTCCATATATATGTCCAGCAGCCCTAAAAAAGCGATAAAAGAAAAACTGTTTTTAGGAGCGATAACAATAGAAATAAATATAAAAAAATGTTATACATTGTTTGTTAGTACTTAAACTTTATAAAACAATTTATTTTAATTTTTCTTGAAATGTTGATGGATCTGTAAAATGTAAAACAGCTCTTGTAAAATAAAGTAGTAGTTATAGTCTGTCGTGCCGGATGTCTTGAAAAATTTTGCAATTTACGGCATTTTAAAAAAAGTATTCGTTTTACGTCACAAATGTCATACTTTAATTATGTTTATAAAATTTTTTAATAAAAATATCAAAAATGGGGGTCGACAGACTATAAAGAAAACACTTTCGAATGTTAAAAAACAAACACCGCATCAAAAAATATTAAAAACTATGTATATGAATTATCATGCAGACTTTGCCGGAAAACTTTCAAGTGCATTTCGTTCTATACAACGACGTTTTAACATTTTCGAAAATCACAAATAAGACACAAAACTGTTCGCTTCGAATGATCAAAAACAATAAACCTTTAGTTTTATAAACCTAAGCATATCGACCCTACACATACTCTCATAACGTTTTATAGATGTTCCTCCCTATACATACTACAGCTACCTATGCGCATCAAACTCTCTTGAAACATGCTCGTTCCATGCGCGTCTTCTTGATCTTATAATTTGACAATGTGATCGGTGTTCGTCTGGATTCTAATACCATGATGCCTACAGCAATCCCACCTCGTTTTTCCTGCTATTGTCCTTAATGTGTGAATTTCTGTAGAGCGCAATAATTGTTTCGTTTTTGTGTTCCCCGCACGTGCTTCTGCACCGTATGTTAATATCGGTCTTACGATACACCCGCGTTTTGCTTTCTACATTCATATATTTGTTCTTCCATATAATATATTATCTCGCAGAAAACCTGATATTTTTGCACCCTTTGTACATCTTTCTTTCACTTCTGTGACGATGTTCCGATCGTTCGATACATCTATTCCCAAATGTTTGAATTGCATTACTTGTTCTATAATGTTCTGGTTAATTTCTAGCTTACACCTTATTGGTTCCTTAGATATTACTATTTATTTTGTTTTTGCAGTTGAAACTTCCATATTAAATTTCAAAGCAGTAGTAACGAAACGGTGCAAATTATTGTTGTGTTTTGATTGTTTAGTTTGTAGTCTTGAAGTTGGTTAACTTCAGAAATAATTTTATCTATGATTAGATTAAAAAGTTGAGGACTTATTGAATCCTCTTGTCGTATTCCTGTGGTGCACTCTATGCTGTTGGTGAATTTCTCATTTACCATAATTTTAGTTGTGCAATTGGTATTGAGATTCCTAATGACTTCAACAATTTGTCGAGGAACTTTTCTCTCTTTTAAAATTTCCAAGACGTCCTTCAGCTTGACTCAGTCGAAAGCTTTTTTAAGGTCTACAAAATTTCCATTATTTGTTGTAGGATAAAAATGCAATCTGTTGTTGATCGGTTTTTACGAAATCCTTGCTATTCTTCTTGTCCGTGTAGGTAGACTGTAATTTTGTTGATAGCAGTTTTGTGAAAAGCTTTTGGGTGGAATGCTGGAGCGTTATTCCGCGGTAATTATGCGGGTCGTCTTTTTTCCCCTTCTTAAAGATCGGGATTGTTATACTTGTTTTCCATTCTTATGGAGCTTCTTCGTGATTCAAGATGATATTGAAAAGTTTTATAAGCTCTTGTTGAAGCTGTATTCCGCCATGTTTCAGCATTTCATTTGTGATACTGTCATGGCCAGGTGTTTTTCTGTTCTTCAAAGTATTTATCGCATATTCAATTTCGATAAGCGTTACCACTTCGCTTTCAGTGTCATATTCATAGCAAGAATCAGATGTTGTTGTGGTGTTGTTTTTGTTTTTGTATAGCTCTTTAAAATATGATTCCCATTTGTCAATATTTATTGGATGTAATTTGACAGTTGTATTTACTTCTAACTTCCTGCTTCTTAGCATCTTCCACACTTTTCTTTGCGCACCATACATATCTCGTTCCATCGATTTAGTAAAACCTTCCCAGTAGGATTCCTTAATTTCTCCTATTATTTTATTTGTATGTAGCGTTCCTAGTCTGTAAAAAAATGTTTTTTTTTGAAAATTCTGGACATATATAATATATCCTTTTAAGCGGAGTTCCATGCCATAGAAGATGCACAACTTGGAAGCGTTTGTTAGACAGTCAGACTGTCTTATGTACGCCGCAGTCACACATAATAATACCTAAGCTCTTTGAGGAGTGCAGTTTAAAATTGTAGGTCTCTCCATTTGTGGAACAACATCAAGACGCCCGCCACAAATAGTAGGAGGAACTCGGCCAAAAGCTAACAGTGTGCGTGCCAATTATTTATTTATAGGTAATTGAATAGTAAATATATGTATATATACCTCTCTGAATGAAAAGAAATCATACTTTATAAGTCCTCCTTGACAAGATTGACAATCTTGACTGAAAAGAGTTTCTTTTAGCAAAGTGGCAAAAGTTTACGGATTTTGAGCAAAGATGTGTTGAGAAGAGAATATCTGAACTTGCTCGCAAAGATTATACTCGTATATGAACATAAGTTTATTAACGAAAATTATATACTGGCAGTGCTATTTACCCTTTTTATGTATATTTATATCATTTTAAGCAAGTGAGGATTATATGCTTGTATTTCTGTAGAGTTTTTGTATCACCCCGTAATTGAAAATTTAAGTCCGAATGCTATTCGAAGTTATTCTTCCAGCTTCCCAAGGGTTTAAATATTGTTTAGCATTTGTATGAAAGTATTAAAGTCCGTATATTGGACTGTAAACGTGCTTGCATATTAATAGATTTAATTATATAAACTTTTGATTGAAATCTAAGTAAGTTTCAGAATAATTAGCCTGGCTAAAGTGCTTTCCTTTACATTTCAATTATACAAATATCTGTGTTTATTTTGTATAATCTTTACTTTTATTAGTATGAATTAAATTTGCCAACTTTTGCACGCGCACAAAATCAATTTTATGAATGAAACGACAGTTCGTTAAATGCTTTAAACTTGCGATATGCAGTAATTTAACGTATGCCACGAAACGTTTTTCATGAGTATTTCAGTGCCGAGTTGTACGTTTGCGGATGTGACGATTCGAGCTGTGAGTAGTCTTACGGAAATAAAAGTAAATAGTATGTAATTTGAGATACTCGAATCTCAGTAATACTGCTTTTTTCAGATAATTTTTTTGGAGCGCTGACACTTTCATGCTATTTTACTTGATTTTTATTAGTTGTTTTATATGTTTGTGATTAATTAGTCCTATTAAATTAATTGAAAACACATATAGGAGCGATTCTATACTAAGTGATCGAAGTGTTTCGGATATTTTCTTCAATTCTAATGGCTTGATTATAAGAAGTGAACCGAAAAAATTTAGAAAAAATTAAAAAAGAAAATTAATATTATTGAGATTTATGCAATGTTGAAAATTTCGGTATGAACATTTCTAAGGTTTAATATATTCCGTTCTTTGTTTATTTAAATTGTTTTTAATTTTATTTCCTTTTTTTGTGTAGTTTTTTTGTTTAGTTATTGTTTAAAGTTTTTTTGACGTGATAACGTCTTATAATTCGGTTTAACAAGCTGCACGCACGAAAAAATGTGTCGTTACCTTGCTCATTAGTGTTACCTTGCTCATTAGTGTTACCTTGCTCATTGCCGTTACCTTGAATGAACTGCAAGCGAAAGCGCGGAACGAATGACAAAGCAAACAAAGCAAACGAACGGCAACGTTCGACATCTTGCTCTCTCCTACTTAAGTGAGCGTATATGTGTATGTATATGCGCATATGTACATATATAAATTCACTTATTTGTATTATCATATGCCTTCTTATTGATTATTATTAATTTGATTTACTTGAAGAATTTAAAATAAAACCAAGTTTGTTAATAATACCTGTTGTTTTAATGTTATTATTATTTTTTGACGTGATAACGTCTTATAATTCTATGTAGCCAGCTGCACGCACCAAAAAATGCGTCGTTATCTTGCTCATGCGTCGTTACCTTGCTTGAACAGCATGTTATGTTATGTTATGATATGTTATGTTATGTTATGTTATGTTATGTTATGTTATGTTATGATATGTTATGTTATGATATGTTATGTTATGTTATGTTATGTTATGTTATGTTATGTTATGTTATGTTATGTTATGTTATGTTATGTTATGTTATGTTATGTTATGTTATGTTATGTTATGTTATGTTATGTTATGTTATGTTATGTTATGTTATGTTATGTTATGTTATGTTATGTTATGTTATGTTATGTTATGTTATGTTATGTTATGTTATGTTATGTTATGTTATGTTATGTTATGTTATGTTATGTTATGTTATGTTATGTTATGTTATGTTATGTTATGTTATGTTATGTTATGTTATGTTATGTTATGTTATGTTATGTTAAAGTATATTATGTTATGTTAATGTTAACTCATTCTCTATATCCATACAAAATATCTATCAAACAAATAAAATTAAAATTTTCTTTTGAAAAATGCAACCATTCAATTAGTATTTTCTTATGACGTTATCACGTTAAACTATCGTCAGTAAACCGACTTTACAGACAACCTCTTTTTTTAATAATTTCTTTTAGAATATAATATTTTTTTAATAATTTTTTTAAGGATGAAATATACTTCTAAAGGATTTTTTTGCTATTTGTGAAAAACGGAAAAATTTAGCATACTGTAAAATGCTTTGAAAAAATGTTATAAGGGGGGATAGAGGGGGTTTATAGTTTTTAAGTAATTTATTGATAAAGTTGTGTAATTTAGCGAAAAGTTGGTGTCTCCAGGCACCTGAAATAAGAACAAAGTTCGCGTGCAGACACGTTCAGCTTGTAAATCTACAATATTGTTTGCTTTTCCAAAATATAAACATTTAAATTTGAAATTTACAGGAGCGCCGTTAAATTTGTAGAATTTTTGCTTAGCACTTTTTTCGTGTGGACTTCCTTCGGCCGCGCTTCATCAGTCCAACTCCGGCTTCGCCATCCGCAGTATTTTTGTATAGAACTCCTTTCCTCGTTAAAACCATTGATCCCAAAATTAAAACTTCATATGCGTCCTCATCATCAACACTGAACTGAAATACTTCAGACATCTACAGACATCGATTGCACCAGACAGTGTTTAAACAGACATTAAACGACATTTACCGGGAGACTGTTACCACCTTCTTCTAAGTCTAATCTAAACCTACAGCAGATGAAGAACTCCAGTTTGCCCGTGAGACCCGCGTTACACTGGCACAATAACGTTCTGGATATTATAACAGGTTAAACTCCTACTTATCCAGAATTGACCCCGACATACCAAACATATCTCCGGCATGTGCAGGCAACCCGTACGACACTAACCACCTTTTCACATGCCCTTTAAAAACCTACACAACCTGTCGAAACAGTATGTTTTCTGGGCTTACCTTTAGATGAGCCTGACGAAGACGACCAGTGATATACCCTACACTGACGGGCTTGTACTACTGCTACAACAACAACAACTTCATTTTTGTTCACATTTTTATTTTTATTTGCAGACATCCGGCAACATTAACTGTTGTTAATTCCAATTAATTTTTATTCGCGATTAAAATTGGACAGTGATGATATCGGTAAATGCATTTGCATTTAATTTTCATTGAATTATTTCGAATACAAGTGAATTTAAGTGAAGTTTAGACCGCCGTAGTCGAATGGGTTGGTGCGTGATTATCATTCGGAATTCACAGAGAGATCGTTGGTTCGAATCTCGGTGAAATACCAAAATTAAGAACAACATTTTTCTAATAGCGGTCGCCCCTCGGCAGGCAATGGCAAACCTCCGAGTGTATTTCTGCCATGAAAAAGCTCCTCATGAAAATATCTTCCGTTCGGAGTCGGCTTGAAACTGTAGGTCCCTCCATTTGTGGAACAACATCAAGACGCACACCACAAATAGGAGGAGGAGCTCGGCCAAGCACCTAACAGAAGTGTACGCGCCAATTATTTATTTATTTATTTTTTTTTTTGAGAAAAATATATATTATAATGTGCCAAACTATAGTGAAGTTCCCGAGGGCATTGAGAAGGCAAATAATTACCAAATTATTATTTCCGGAATAATTGGGAGTTATAAAGGTTGTTCCTGAACCACTCCCTAAGATCTCCACCAAATTTACCTAAAATTGCCTATGTTGCATTATAGCAAATCCCAGCCTGAAAAACACCCGCCCTCATATTTTAAGTTATTATTTTCAAATCCGAGAACTACCAGGAAGATGGAAAGAATCGCTGTGTGCCATCTGCTGGTGAAAATCAAAGAGAAAACTACTATCAAAACGAATAATGGCTTCTTAAGGAAAGTCTCTGAGTGAGTTCTAGAAGTTATGTATCATACATACACATTTAAGTGTCCGAAATAAAGGTCATTTCCGCAATGGTCGACCTATATGAGTTGAAATTCATACATCAAAAGAGCCGCGATATGACTTTAACAGTAAGCATGTTGGGTATGCGATAAGCACCCCCGAGGAATTTCGCTTCTTATTGCAGGTCAATCAGTCTCTCAAGGGTTTCCAGCAAGAAAGATAAGATGCTGATTGGCCTGAAATCCTTAGGGCCGACATGTGGGCTCTTACCTGTCTTAGGTATGAAAACAATCCTCCAAGATCCCGGTAAATAGCCCCTGGGTATGCAGCTCCCATAGATAGGGCTCAACCAGCGTCGTGACAGCTCTGAAGATTTCTGCAGTTGGGTAGTTACGATGCCATTCGGACCAGGTGATTTGAAGGGCCCGAAGCAGCCAATAGCCCAAGCTAAGCGACGCTTATCCAGCAGCCAGGCCCGGTTCCGCAGGCAGATTATTGTATTTCCCAGGGTGGTGCTACTAGATACTGAATTCGTGGGAAAAGTAAGCGTCGAGAAGTAACTTTAGTGATTCCTCGCCGCTCAGCGCCCAAAGTCTCGATTCGTCCCACAGGTACCCCAAGGGAGCGTCTAAGCCTTGAGGATTCATGACAGGCCTCCACGCTTCCACAGAAACTTCTTCAAGAGTCTCTCTTGGCCTTCATTATTTTGCACTTATAGATTCCTAGCCCTACATTTTACAGTTCCTATCCTGAGGCAGACTGAATTCTTTTAGCCCTATTAAAAAGGCGTCTGCACGAAGCCCTAAGCTCAGAAAGCTCAGCTGTCCACCAAGGCGGGTTGTCCTTCTTAGGGAGCGTTCTAAACAGCCAGAAGCTTTTGAGAGCTTTGTTACAAGCTGAAGTGAAGATCGTCATCAGATCATCGATCGCTCCCTCCGAGAGATCTAGATTTTCCTTTGGTGTTTCAGGGAGAAGGTTTAGCAGATTTTTGCCATATGTATCTTTATATCTATCATATGGATCTTTTTGGACGGGTTTCTGTGAGAGAGAATTGAATATACCTATGGTCCGAAAAGGAATGGGTATTAAGCACCCTCCAATCGGAAATTCGGTGTAACAATAAAGAAGAGGCCAGGGTGAGAACCAGAACCTTTTCCCTGGTTGCATTAATAAAAGTTGGGTCCTTATCCCTGTTGCAAATAAACAAGTCTTCGTTTAAAATGGAATAAAAAAGTAATCCACTTTTTGCATTTATGTTGAAACTTCTCCAGCAGGTGTGGTCGGATTCGCGTCCGTCCCAACAATAACGCAGGTTTTCCTGCGCTTCGCTTCAACTAGGGCTTGCCTCACCATCATCATTATTAATATTTAATAATTCCTTACTTTTCGCCTATGAACTGTCCTAAAAATCGTTTTATATTTTTTTGAGGTTTCATTGTTGTGTAACTAATATTTGAATTTTTAATAAACTACTGTACCTGAATGAAGTCTTATTTAGTATTAAAAAAAATAATTCTGTACATATTTTTTATGAATGCTTTTTCTTTAGAATTTAACTGTTCTAAACTGGTTATCGGAGTATCGGAGTCTCCTTAAAATTGTAGGTCCCTCTATTTGTGGAACAACATCAAGATGCACACCACAAATAGGAGGAAAAGCTCGACCAAATACCCAACAAAGGGTGTAAGTGCCCATTAGTGCACTTAGGTGTATTAGAACCCAAAATCATTTGTTTTATTTAGTAAAAAGAATTATTCAAAAATTAAATAGGATTATTGATTTAGCATCAACTCACAAATAATATATTTCCCTGCAGGCTATTTATATACATACATACATACATATTAAGTAAGAGTAATATAACCTCAAGCTTTCAATGCTGCTGTGTATTTGTGTATTTTCATTTGTAATGATTTGATTAAATTTACATTTGCAAGCTATGCCCAACGCAAAAAATTATAGGAGCTTTGTTTACTTGCAATTACATATGTAGGTATGTAATGTAATGTAACGCAATGTGCTTACCTTCATAGACTTGGTATTGTTTATACACCAGTTTGTTTTTGGCACCACTTAGGGCCATTTCGGCTTTAATCAATAATTGAGTTCATCAGGCACACAAATATAAATAAATGTAAATATGAGGCAGTTTCCAGAAGGTGTGTGAGTGAAAATGTATAGGTAGGTACGTATATAGGTTAGATGGTAAAAGTATCACGGGTACACTACAAATAGCACTAGAGTGCTGTTTTGATACCATAATGTAGAACACTACCTGCGGAGAATGACAAAACTTAAAGGAAGAAAACCTATCTAGAACCATTGACTGCTGTTGATATAGTGATGGAGAGAAAAGGAATATAGGTTGAAGAACTGCTCCAGACTATCCGCAAAAGGTACCCTAAGGAACCTCATGCGCCTAGCCGCGAAACCCGGTAGCAAGTGTTCAACAGTCTCAGAAACAGCCGGATCCCCACAGTTTCTGCAATGGGGGTTGTTCGGAAGTTCAAGCTTCTTCGCATGAATTCCGATCACACAGAGACCGGTGAACACTGCTATGAGATTTGAAATCGAATGGCGAGCGATCTCCATCAGCTGCTTCTGAATTTTTTAGATAGCACAAGATAAGATAGAACTCCATCAGCTTTCCGCTTTTTTAAGAAATTTTGCAGTTTCCCTTTAACAACGGTCAAGCGGACACTGATACCTGAGATCGGGACCACTGCAACCAGTTCTGTCGACCATTTCCAGGCAAGCTCAACGGCAATTTCATTTCCCTCTATGTTTTTATGTTCTGAAATTCCTATAAAAGCAATATTTCCTCCATGTTCGTGACGTTTTATTTCCTCCTTGCAGGAGTTGACCAGAAGAGAGCTCAAACTTGGCGTCGACAGCGCTTTGATTGCCGCTTGACTATCGGAAAAAAATATTTATGTCTCCCTCCCAACAACGATCCTTAAGCATTTTGCATGTCTGCAAGATTGCGAAGACCTCTGCTTGAAACTTACTCCTAGTTTTCGGCAGTTTAAAGGAGACTGAAATATTGACTAAGTTAGACAAAAGATTCCAGATCTCATCTTGGATCCGTCGATGAAAACATACTCATGTCCGTGTCGACTCTCCCCTCCTTCCAATCCAGCCTGCGAGAAAAATATATATGAAGCTAATATTTTTTGTTTAATTAGAAAAAAATTAAAAAAATTTGGTTTACAGAAAAGATTTTTCGTATTTGAATAAAAAAAAATCGTGGAGCGTAGTACACATAGCAGAAGTGAAACTTTCAAGGTAGACAAAGAAAGAAGGAGAGACCCGAGAGAGAATAAGGGGGAGAGAGAAAAAGAGAAAGAACAAATATCTAAATCAATTCACAACATTTGCAGAGAATACAAATAGACAAAATTTACAAAAAAACGGAGAAGGTAAACGCCGGACACAAACCGTAGCAACAACGCGCACTACTCCGACCGTTTATCACCTGCACAAACGCAGCGATTCCAGGACCGCAGCAAGGGCACAAATTACCGCAAGGAAATACCAATAAATCCGACGCCAGAATGAATAGTACTTTATAGTACGCACAATCACTAGCCAGGAAACAGAAATAAGCGTCAAAAAGTAAGAACAAAAAAAAAACGATAAAAAATTGGGATCAAAAAACGTCCCAAACTGTAGGCACCAAAGAAATATAACGCCAAAAAGTAGACATCAAAAATATATTTCATACAAGTTTGCACCAACAAACAAGCGTCAAAAAGTAGGCAGTGTTATTTCTCACTAGAAATTAGCAACCACAAGGAAAAACTCAGGAAAAATAGCCTAAAGTGTATTTAAGATATATATAGGGGATAGCTCTCTCTCTCTCCTTTTCATCTACGTTATATCTTTTTTCTCTCTCGCAGAACGAAAATGTCCAAAACGTTGCATGGCCTTGAAATTTTGCTCTCCATTCTCGCTCGTCCATCGACGCCTAAGAAGTTTCACTTAAAAAATCTAACAAAACTACTATAACATACTTGTATGTAAAGGGTGACCAGATTGGAGGTACTATTCCCAATAGGGCTTTTTGGCAGAAAACGTATGACTACTGTCAAACGAAGTACATACTTTTTTTTAGTATTTATTGACGTTTCATCATGGAAAGACATGCCTCAACAAGTTTACAAATCTCACAATTTTATTACGAAAATCGACGATATGTGCAAAGTGTTTATTGCGCGCTCAGGCCAACTTATGGTGTACATAACCGTTCAATAGTGAGACCCATTTTTGTCTTAATGGCTCAGATTCTATATTTGGGCTGATGAGTAACCCGAAAACATTTAAGAATAGCCAATAAATCCATTGACAACAAGCGTTTGGTGCAGCCTATTGGCTGGAATAATCATCGGCGCATATTTCTTCATAGACGAGGCTGGCGCTAATGTAACAGTGAATGGCGAACGCTATCGCGCCATGATAAACGACTTTTTGATGCCGGAAATTGAGGCCCCTGATTTCCATAACTTTTGGTTCCAGCAAAACGGCGCTACTTGCCATACAGCCCGTGAAACTGGGCGAAACTGCGTTATCGTACCACAAAAATAATTTCTGTTCCATAGCGAAAAGGTTCAAATTAGCGCACGCTCTCCGACCCCTGTAAAGAAAATGGCAATTTAGCCCTTGTAGAAGATTTATATTTTTCAATTCAATTCGATTCAACAGAGATATGGGCTGCCAAATCGCCTCGGCCTAATGTGCCCACTTGCATAAATTATTGAGAAATATATCAGTAAAGTTGCATAAATTCGCTTCACGAGCAAAGCTATCAGTAGTCAATCGGTCAGCCAGTGACACTTGTCTGCCAGCAATCAATCGCTCTCAAGATTATTATAACTTGAGGAATGCTGACGGACGGACATGCACCATGAGAATGCTTATAATTGAATTAAACTACAAATTCAACATGAATTGTCAATTTACAGCCGCAACTAAATACGTAGTAACAATTGTGAGTGACTTTCCTAGAATAATGCAACATGTGACAGCAAACGTACAACACAATACACTTACAAATACACGCATAAATAATGTATGAATTACATCATATTATATTGATGCTCCAACAAACAATTAATGCATTGTGTATTTTAGTGGTAAAAGCACTTTACAAACATACACTCAAACATACTTACATACAGTAGTCTTCGAATGCATTCGAACAGTTGGGTCCAGTTCTATTTGTTGATTTCCACTATTATATCACGACGTACAGTAGCGGATTTTAAGGAATCAGGTGATTTGCTGGCGTCACAAAACTGAGATTGTGTTGGAGATATTAGCAAAATTTAACGCAGCCACTGTCCATGTGCTAAGTTGGGAATCGAACCCGAAGTTGTGAGGTTAGTCTACGGAATACTTAGCGACAGAGCGGTCATGGCGGTGTTTCTCTCCGCCGGCAGATAAATGGGGTCATTCTACAAGGCGGCGCTGTCTCCCCATTTCTCTAGTACCTGTAGGAAAAACTGCCGCCGCACATCCGTAATCAAACTTAGAGGATCAGACAACAGGCTTCACCTCACTTATAGACAATCAAAGATCCTCAAAACCTTTGTGTTTATTCCCTTGGCAACTTATCAGTGTACATACCCGTTTAGTCCAAGCGTGACCTTCTCTACTCATAATCCATCAAGGGAAGGGCGGGCGGTATGCAGCATTTGGAGACAGAGCCTGGTGAACCTGTTCACGGATGGCTCGAAGTAGGATGAAAGGTTGGTGCAGGAGTTTTATGCTAGGGGCTACCCATCAGACTCAAGTTCAGTTCACCGGACTATTATAGTGTGTTCCAAGTAGAGGTAACTGCATTCAAAGAAGCAGCTGATTGACTGCTCACTTGTATAATAACTATCACGGAAGTAAATATCTACTCTGACAGCAAAACGACCATCTTCTCTATGGGCTGGATGATAGTGCAGTCGAAATTGGTCGCGGAATGCTAACTTCATTTCTGATCATATCTGAATTATTTGATAAAAGGCCAATCTGGGTGCTTGGTCACAGCGACATTGCAGGAAAGTCGCTTGAGCTGGCAAGACAAGGGACACATGAGGTAGTTTCGGCGCGAAAGAAGAGGATTGAGATCGTCTTGAATACCTGCGGTGGTCACCTGTGTGAAAAGTCAACGAGCACGGATCAACTACACAAACTAGTAAGGTTCTGAAATCATTCTGGCAACGGATAGATCGAAGACACTCGACAGAACTTCTAAGGCTAACAAATCCGCAGCTCACTGAATCTCCTTAACAGTCATTGTCTGTTAAGTGTTCGTGCAGTGAGGCTTGACACTGCTTCGAGTTCTTTCTACAGCAGCTGTCTGGAGGACGAGGTGGAATCATCTCAGCACCTTCACCTTAACTGGCCTGCTCTCGTCAGGCTGAGATTCAGATATATTGACAGTAACTTTTTGCTACACCTATGGATATAGCAGGCTTAGATATCACACATATGGTGAATTTCCGAAACGTTTAATCCTATTGTAATTAGCCAATTGGTCGTCACTCTACTCTTATCCAATTCCTCCTCTTCCTTTTTCCTTTTCCTATGTTCCGTTCTTCCCCCTCTATTTTCATCAGTGTGGTATCACAATAGACAAATATGATTCTTTATACAAGTGGACTCTTGCATAGGGAGCCCTTCAACCTAACCTAACTTAACCTAAATTCAATTTGTTTTTTATTAAATTGGTAAATTTTTAACAAAATAGCTTATAGAAGAAATCCATTATCGGCATACATCTACATGCATCTCGATAAAAGTACCAGGTTATTCAATAAGTTTTTCGGTTCGATAAGAGAGGGTACACTATGTGAGGTTTCATCTCACTCTGTGAATTCATTCTTTTATTACAAGCCACGTGTCGGAATATTTTCTACAATGGAAAAAATCAAGTATCGTACCGAGATTGAATTTTTTTTTGGAAGGTTTAAAAGCAACGGAAATTTGTGAACGAATGCTTTTCGCCATCAATTAGAAGAGCAAAAAGATGGGTTACAGAATTTAAACGTGGTCGTACATACGTTGAAGACGATCTTGCTCAAGGATCTCCAAAAACAGCAACAGCACCAGAAATCGTAAAAAAAATACAGGAAATAGCATTGGAAAATCCTCAGTTGATTGGAAGAGATGTAGTAGAAGTCCTAGGCATCTCATTGGGCAGTGTAAGCAATATTTTTACTGTAGTATTGGGTTTCAGAAAGCTGTGTGAGTAATGGGTGCTGAAAACGCTAACAATGGAACAAAAACACATTCGAAAGCGACTTTCTCAAAAGCATTTAATGCATTTTCGAAAGAATAAAGTGGAATTTGTGCGTCGATACATCACTTTGGATGAGACGTCGGTCTATCACCATGATCCTAAACCAAAAAAAGGCTAAAGAGCGGTGTGAACCTGGCTCTTCTCCTCCAAAACGAGTTCGTGTCCAGAAATAATTTTTTTTGGGAAGTGAAAGGAGCTTGCTTGCGTTTGTGCATTACTTACCAACTGGTCAAAAATACGTTCTGAATATTGTTGTTAATTTTTAGACCAGCTGAAGGAAAAAAATCATTAAAAAAGACCCAGTTTGCAAAAGTGGACAATGCACCGCGTTACAAGAGCATTTTGACACTAGCTAAAGTCCACGAACTGTTGGAGTATCCACTGTATTCATCAGCATCCACTGTATTCAACTGTATTCGCCCCTAGCGACTTCTATCTGTTTCTAGGCCTACAAAAATTCATGCGTGGAGAGTGTTTTTTTTTATCAAATGATGAGGTCGGAGCAGTGGTGGAAGGGTATTTTGCCGCCCTTCCAGATTCTCACTTCAGGGATGGAATTCATAAATTGACATCTTGTAGGAGCAAATGTATTGATGTTCAGGGAGACTATACTATAAAGTGCGTTTCAAATCATAAAATTTCGAACCACGAAGCTTATTGAACCACCCAGTATATGTACATATATATATCCTAAGATTCCAAGTTATAGCAAAGGGTCACAACAAGATTTCTCCATTCGGGTTGCAGTCAATGGCAATTCTTGGTGGATCTTCGCTTTCTCAGCATAGGCCGTGGTCAATCAGAGCCCATTTCCTTTTCGCATCTCAAGGAGCACGGGTGTTTGTTGACTTTTGCTCCTTAAGTACGTTCGGTCAGAATAGTTCCAAGATTATCCGCAAGTAACGATTTATGAAAACTTGCAATGTCAGCTGTTGAGTCATTTCAGGTTTCGCATCCATACAACAGGCAGGAATTTATTGTACATTGAACTTATATATGCGGCCTCGGTAGTCTAGCGTGAGTGCACTAGCTTGCTATCCCAGAGGTTGTGGGCTCGAATCCCACGTAAATCATGGTCCTCGCACTTTTCAGAACTTTCCTACTTTCCTAGTTTCGATACAAAAAACAAAAACATAAAAATAAAAAATAAAAAAAAAATAAAAAAAAATAAAAAAAAAATAATAATA
Organism: Anastrepha obliqua; assembly: GCF_027943255.1. NCBI lineage: Eukaryota > Metazoa > Arthropoda > Insecta > Diptera > Tephritidae > Anastrepha > Anastrepha obliqua. Next base: position 62,950,782 of record NC_072893.1, on the reverse strand, counting down.
ATAATAGTTGTATTTTTCAACCCCAACAACCTTATCCTTCCAATCCTTACTCCCGCACAAAAGTCAGCGCATGCAAGTAGCATGGCTGCTAAAACAAGAAAAAACAAACAAAAGCACACAGTTACACATTGCATCAGGGGCGCCAGCAAGAGGAAGCGGGCGGCCGCGGTAGTAGAACAGACACGCGAAATTTAGCGAAATCCTCAACCATCTGTGCGATCCTTCTACCAGAAAAATGTGACACACAGATGGCGCTTCAAGCAGTAAGAAGGCGTTGTTCCTAAGCAACGACAGGTGGGCATTCCAATTACTTAGGACTGGTAGCGGCAGGCTAATCACTTACCCTGCCAGAAAGCAAAGTATCAGGTCAGTCCATAAGTTCGTGCCTATTCTACCCATAATTTCACTTTTGTACGATTTTTGCATACAAAAAATTATTCGCGGAATATAACGGAACTATTTACATATATTTTTTTTTGATAAATTTGCAATCAACAAGTGATTTTAATCGCGGATAGAAGCACGTGATGTTAAAAAATAAAATGGAATCTTCGAACACGTATAAGCGGCATATTTTGTATATTTTTATAAAAGTGGTAAAAATGCAACAACTGCGGCTGCAGAAATAAACACTGTTCACGGAGAGGATACCGTGAGTGCAAGGACTGCGCAAAAGTGGTTTTCAAATTCCGAAGTGGTAACTACCACGTGGAGGATGCCCCGCGCGCTGGTCGTCCTGAAGTCTTTAATTCCGACGCCTTACTCGAACTCGTGGAAGCTGAGCCAAATTTGACAGTCGATATGATAGCTCAGAGGTTAAATTCATCGCATGGAACAGTTCACAGGCACCTGGTTCAATTGGGAAAGGTTTCAAAGCTGGGAAAATGGGTTCCGCCAAGACTAGATTTTCCGTCGCCAACCTTCAGCAGCGAGTGAATGTGTGTTCTCAGCTGCTGCAACGGCTTGAAAATGAAAGATTTTTGAACCGCATCGTTACTGGTGATGAAAAGTAGATCCTTTACAATAATCCTGTTCGCAAACGCCAATAGTTAGATAAAGATGAAATACCAGAACCGACCCCAAGAGATGTCCTTCACCCCAAGACGATTCTCCTGTCTATTTGGTGGAATAGAGCGTGTATTGTTTATTATGAACTTCTGGAACCAAACCAGACGATAACTGCTGATTATTATTCCCATCAGCTATTAAACCTGAATGAGGCACTTAACAAAAATCGACCGTCTTTAGTGAATAGACGCAAAATTTTGTTTCACCACGACAACGCAAGACCTCATACCGCAAGGCAAACATTAGGCAAGTTGAACGAGCTCGGATGGGAGCTAATGCCGCATCCACCGTACTCTCCGGATATTGCACCTTGTGATTATCACCTTTTCCGTGGGCTTCAATCCTATATGAGAAACAAGAACTACTCCTCAAAAGAAGCTATGAAAAGGGATATCGAAACGTATTTTGGCTCCAAGGACAACAAATTTTTTGAGCAGGAAATTAAAAATTTGCCTAAACGTTGGGAAAACACTGTAAATAAGGAAGGAAAATATATTATTGATTAATAAATACTTTAAATATCTTTTTTGATTAATTTTAAAACTACCTTTCAAACCCGCTTGAACTTATGGACTGACCTGATAGATTAACGAAACCAACGCAAGACTGAGTCGTGTCGAGGCCCTTTGCTCCCAAGGGGGGTGAAAAAACTTATATATGTATATGTATACTTTATTATATGGGCATAGTAAATTATTTTTCCTTTGGTAAAATATTCTTTTTTAAATTTATTAACTGCTGTGCAACGGAAATCGAGCGCCTTTATTATAATATTGATAATCGATTCTGCTTAGTTACCAGCTCGGCAAAAGTAGTAGATTTTTGGTACATCATAAAATTTAAATCCCATCCCGAATATATATAAACTACTGACCTACTGGACCTTCTTCCCAAAGGAGGTACCTACCTGCCTTTGTATCCTTTATCTAAATAATGCCGGATGGTGGCAAAGAGGGTATTGCATGATCGCATCGTCTTCCACATCTTGGTAATTTCCGCATTAAATTTTTCCAATTTTGCAAAGGGGGTTCCGAACTCCAACTTTGTCGGTATCAGGTAGATTGGTGCCATGACAAGTTAGTTCGCCACCCTTGCAGTTGCCTTCTAAGTCGCAATAAAGTGGATTGCTGATAAGGAGTGTACGAAATGTTTTCTAACTCGTTGAGAAATCGGCGGTATTTAACAGTCACTTTTGAGCTCAGCCAAAGAATGTAAAATCCGAGTTTTCGGTTTAAATGAAACAAATTCCCATATTAAAACAAAAAGATTCTTAGAATCTTTTTTGAGCATCTCTAATTGGGAGTAGTATCGCGATATGGTCGAACTTATTGTGTTCTCTCAACTGTGTGTAAAAATTCACTCACTCGGAGCATTGCAATTGCTTAACAAGTGGCTCGCTGCTGTTAGAAAATAAAATCGTTTTCTGTAATTTTCCTATTCATTGCCCACGATGGGATCGAAACCAGGACCTACTGACCTGACAATTAATAAAAATAAATACGCTAGCCTACAGTTTCACATAAAAATGAGAGAAAAAGCAATGAATTCATTTCACGTCGGTAGCCGCAATTTAGGCAATCCATAAATTCTCAATGCGCTAGTTTGTTTAATACGTTTCGGAAATCACAGACATTTAAAATAATCAATTGAAAAGCATTGCTAAGTATAAGTGAATATTTGCAAGTGAATAATATAAGGCGAGTACCTGAATATGCACCGAAAATCGGGTTTCATTCAAATCAGCCGCCAGCAGCGGAGTGCCTACATCTATTTAACCTTAAAAGTGCAATTGCGATTGCTAATACTTCTAGCGTATTTGCCTCCATCATTTCGCTACATTTCGCATGGAATTGTATACCTGGCAATTTGCCCATCGGCACTTAGTTTGGTATTTTGGGTGGTGAAGCGCAAACTTACAAATGCAAATTGAAATGTAATAATTGCATGCAAGTGCGTTTATCGATGGTTGTTGTTGCTTTTGTAGTTGCAGGTATTTTTGGCGGGGCTGTGCCATCAACAAGAATGTAGTTTGCCTTAAATTGCATTATTATATCAAAACACTCTTAAAATGCACAGAGAAAAAAATGTATTGCAATATTTTACCGCCACGGAAATGAATTCTATTCAAATCAATTTATGACAGAATTATTATAGAAATTTTAAAATGTTATGCCAACTTTTGTTAAAGAGGCACCTTTGGGATGGAAATTTCGGTTTTCTGTCTAGCTGATAGGTATCACTATGCACTTTAAACACTGGACTTTCTATAGCTGTTGAGAGAGGTGTGGAAGCCCAAATATTCCAAACTTAAAGCTTCAATTTCCATTTATGAAAACTTAACCCCGATATGTTTCTTCTTTAGTTAGAATGAATATACATACATACATTAAACTACACTGAATACTAGCGGTCGTGTTGAGCTACAGGTTCCTGATTTAAAAATATAATAAGTATTCACGGGGAATAATCGAGTTTTTATCTATTCGTGTTGTTAGAAATGGAAAGGTGGTTGAAGTGGAGAATTATAAAATAAAGCTTTTGATGCCCGAAATTGGTTCTAAATGTCTTAGAATACTAGCTAATATGACAAGTACAGACTTGTTGCGACGTTAGATTAGTTCATTTCATTTATTCACCAATTCACTTCGCTGGAGTTGTAACTATTTTGCACTGATTCCGCTGTACGTATTTGAATAGAAATAGAAAAATTACTGGAATACCTTCAAGAAACTTGCAGGGATTACTGAAGATAGTCTAAGCTTTATAAAAGAAAAGAATACAAATAAAAAAGGGCGTATCTTTCAAAAACGAGCAAACAAATTTTTTTACATAATTTTTTTATACAAAATTTTTTTTGAATAATATGGTTTTTTATAAAAAATATTGATTTTTCCTTTCATTGTTTTTTTTAAACATATTTTATCCTAAAAATATAAGTTTTTTTTAATTTTTTTTTTCTTCAAAATTTTTAGTAAAAAATGTAGTTTTCTTCTTCAATTTTTTTAAATATATTTGACCATTAAGACCTGTAACAATTTTTTTGTTATAAAAAAGTTAATAAAAATTGAAGATATTTCGTTTTGAAAAACTCTATACCATAATTTTCAACACTGAATAAAATTCAACACATTTGTTTTACAAAAATGTTAAAAAGGAGGAAAGGTATTTCAATTCAAGCAATTTTTTTCCAACATTTTGTAATAACGAAATATAATTTTCCTCACAAATTTTAAATATATTGCACCATAAAAAAAAAAATTTACTCTATGATCAGAAAGTACCGGGAATGTTTAAATGAAACAAAACGTCGTTAAATTTCAGGCAAATTTATTTTATCTTCTTCAAAATATGACCCGTTTGAAGCAACACATAAGTGCCAAGGTTTAACCCAGTCCTCTATGCACACCTGGTAGGTCGACGAAGGGATGATCTTCAGCTCCTTCGTCGTATTCTCTTTGATTTTTCTATCAACTCAAATCTCCTTCCACAAGTAGTTATTACAACTTGGGAAACAAAAAGAAGCCGCACGGAGCCACATCAAGTGAATACGGTGTTTGTACAATGGTATTTACTTGGAGTTTAGTCAAATCCAGCACAATTTGGGCTCGGTGCGATGGCGCGTTACCTTCATGCAAAATCCAAGAATTGCTTGCCCACATTTCCGGCCGTTTGCGACGTACAGCATCTCTCAAATGCTTCAAAGCGGATATATAATATTCTTCATTGACTGCCTGGTCTCATGGTGCACTACGCCTAAGCAATCGAAGAAAACAGTCAACATCACCTTCCCCAAAGTTTGTGGGTATAAAAATATTGAAACATAAATATTAAATTAAATTTAAAATATTGAAATATTGAAATATTTTAAATTTAAAATTTTAATAAATCTGAACCAAAAATTTCTTTTATGAAAATGTTATTGTACAAAAAAAACTAAATATATAATATTTCACATTAAAAAACTCTATACCATGAATAAATCTCCAAAAACTTTTTATAACAAAAATGTTAAAAAACTTTTCACTTGAAAAAACTTTCTTTCAAAAAATATTTACGAATATTTTTTTTATAATTTTTTTTTAAATAAATAAATAAATTTAAATATATAAGCAAAATAAAAAAAGAACTAAAGATAATTCACTTCAAAAAATACTCTATGCCATAATTTTCAACATTTAACAAGTCTCAACAATTTGCTTTTAATAAAAATATTAAAAAATTTATAACTGTTTTGCTTCCAAAAATATTTTTTCATAGAAAAACACGCTGTTTTTCTTAACCTTCTTTTAAATAAATATATTTTTTATATAAATCTTAAAAATAACTAAAGATATTTGGCTCCAAAAACCTTTATGGCATAACTTTCAACATTGAATAACTCTCAAAATTATAAACAAATTATTCAAAATTTGTTTCGATTTACTTCCCAGCAAACATTTGAAGTGATAAAATAGTCATGAAGTAAATCTATTTCGGAGTATTTACGCTCATGATTTATGCGATGTGCAAGCGTTGTTCTTCCAGCAAAGGTCGGCCTATACAGCCAAATTTATACATCAAATGAGTCTCAATATGAGTCTTATGTGGTCGTTATTGTCATCATATACGGCTAATTTGGGACTCTTGATCAATACTCCTTTATGACACTTATTGTCACTTCAATGACTCATTTTAGATTACACTGGGATCTTATGAATAACGTTATCGCAATTGTTTAATTCGCTGCAAGATTTTGAGCAACGACAATGGCGATTTTTCTAAAAATTTTGTTCATAAATCCTATACCATAGGATTAGGCAAATAATGACCGCTTTTAATAATTTTTGCCTTAAAATACTCTTAAATGATTTTGGAAGAGATTTTATAGGCCCGAATTCAATTTTTTTTATTATGTCAAAACACTCCTCGTTTTTTTCAAGTTCAAACCTGTAAATTTCACCGGAAAAATGTCAAAAAAATTATATTTATGTTTTTGTGGTTGCTGAGACCGAATTCGTGGAAATTTGCGTATTTGCTGGGATGTACTTGCCGGGATTGATTGCATTTTGCTTCACTTTCATAACCTTCTGTCCATAGGTAGTTGCCAATAGAATGATTGTAATATTTACTATATCAAGCATCCCACGCTTTTAACTTTAATTTGAATTATTCTATTTGTATCTTAATTTTTGTTATAATTCTGTTCTCAGGTAGTTGACTATGACTGATCGTTCGATTTGCTATTACTTCATTATAGGTCTCTTTGTCATTAAAATTTATTTTCTACTTTTTAGTTCGATTAGCAATAAAAGCGTGTTTTTAGTTTTTTTAAACTATTTTTTTTATAGCTTCTTTTGAGTAGTCGTGTTTGTTACTCATATGGGATTGAAGTCCACGTAAAAGGTGATAATCACAAGGTGCAATATCTGGAGAGTACGGTGGATGCGGCATTAGCTCCCATCCAAGTTCGTATAATAATTAGAGTATGAATATGAGTACATGAAAATGGATATGAGTATGAGTATAAGTTTGAGTATTATTACGGATATTAATATGAATACGAGTATATGATAATGAATACGAGTATGAATTTGAATAAGAATTAGAGTATGAATATGATTATGAATATGAGTACGAATATGAGTATGAGTATGAGTATAAGTTTGAGTATTATTACTGATGTGAATATAAATATGAGTACGCGTATGAGTATGAGTATGAGTACGAATAGAAGCATGAATATGATTTAGAATAGCCAAGATGTCGCCTGTGTGACCAAGCAATTTTGCTATATTCAGTTAAAAGTTGTTTGTATAATTTTTCTAAGCTTCTCTCAACTCTATGCCAATATCTTTTCGGGTGTATTACATCACCACACAATTCATACTCTAAACGTTATTCTTGTAATTGATCCCTAGCAGGTTTAACACACCTACATGTACGCCTATCACTTACACACTGACACCTGAGTCGAATAAGCCTGTATTCAAGTGAATGAAAGCAGTGACATAGGCGCCGCATATTGGCTATGCCGGTTATTGGGGTGTGATTGCGACGTGCAGCATAATTATAGCCGCAGTTGCATGAATGCGCACGTATATCTTCCCATATATTTATATATATATACATATACATATATATATAACATAAGGAGTTGTGCGAGTGAATGTATTTGAGTTTAGTAGCTGTGTGAGTTGCTGCAGCAAATTTCGGTATGCCCAACTGATTTAATAGGCGCAGTATCGCGTTTGTACCATCGCAATCCAAATTTTAGCTCTATTGAAATAGAGAATAGATATAGAAATTGCTCCTGTACATATGTCTGAGTTTAATTTGATGTGGCCACCATTGATAATTTGTATGAGTCCAATGACAGTGGGGCGGTGGCATTTGAGACGCGTGCAAAATGGTTGCTACTTGGCTGTCGATAATTGTCGGTTGGTTGACTTTCAATGTTGGGCGTGAAGTACGAGCATAGTTTGCTGAGTGGAATTCGAGGGAAGGTTCAAATGTATGTAATTCAATGTTGCGCATATTTTCGTTACCTGCCAAACTGCGAGCGTTTCGTAAGGCGTTATTGTAAGCTTGGGATCAGCACTTAATCAAACTAATTCAGCATTAAGGGAGGACTCTACTGTAAAACTTAAAAAAAATCGATTTTTTACTTTTTGTTGAAACATACTCAGAAACAACTCCAGAATGTTCCATGAAAATCTTAAAAAGAAATCTTGAATAGTTTTCAAGTTATAAAAGTTTTAGCAAAGCAGGTATAAACTGAGCGCTCGAGAGGTTTACGGTCATATGCGTGTTTTTCTCGAAACCACGTTTTCAAAATTGCCCACATCACAGCTCCGTGAAAAATTAACATATCAAGCTCAAACTTTGATAGTATATTTTTAACAATATTTACTAGTTTTTAAAGCTATGGTGGGGAAAAATTTATTATTTATAACCCCTTTTTTAATAACAAAATGACAACAAAAAAATGTCGATTTTTTAAAAAACTTCAAAAATTTTACAAAAAAATTTTTTTTTTGCAAGTAATAGGCTTAACAACTAAAAATAATGATATATAATAAAAAAAATTTGGGTTTTTTGATTTCAGATTTTTTTTAAATGCGCGACAGTGTGGGCAGATTTCAAAAGGCGTTTCGGGGGAGCGGCTGTACAGCTGCCATTTTGAAATGAAAATAAATTTAAAAATTTTTTTTGTACACTCAAGACCTGTGTTTATGTAACCCTAAACTTTTTTTTACTAATTAAATTAATACAAGTATGAAAACAAAATCCATGAAAATTTGATTTTTACAGTAGAATCCCCCCTTAAGTAGATTGCAGTGTGAAGTACTTTTTGCTTTATTTTATTTTGTAACGTTTTTAATCCACATTTTTTAAATTATAAAAATTTGTTGTGATATATATACGATCCTCTAACTTCTAGTTGCAGTATATGGCGCTCATATGTACCTTACATATTGACGAGAAATTTTTTGTTGGGTGTTTGACCGAATTTCTGCTTCAATTTATGGTGGTCATGTTGAAGTTCTTCCACAAATAGAGAATCCTGCAATTTATGCCACCTTCGAGCGGCACAAGGTTTTTTCTGGGGAGCTTTTTTATGGCAAAAATACACTCGGAGGTTTGCCATTGTTTGCCAAAGGGTAACCGTTAGTCATTTTGATTCTTCATACCCACTGAGGTGCACTACAGAATTTTAGTCACGCAGATCCATTCCGCTACGGAGACCACCTATATTTAATTCCATTGCTACGCCATAAATATAAAAAGTAATCCTCCTAATACTATGATTCTCTTTGAGCCAATAAGCAGATTAAAGGAACTTGAGTAGCTACCGTAACTTATACCCTTTTTGCTGTACTGGATTCACCTAAAAACCCGGTACTCAAAAATTGTTCTATAGTGCACTCAGATGAATAGCCTTTTCGGGCTTTGTTTCAAAATCCTGCAGAAGTCAATGTGGGGCACCTATGTTGTTGTTGTTATATCAGCTTACTAAGCCCTGGGTAAGGTACGATGTACTGGACAGTATTAGTTAACTGGAGCGGAAGCCCTTGGTCGGAAAAACCCTGGTCATTCCCGTAACGTAGAACCGTATGAGTGGCAGCATAGACATCAGTCTGTGGCTGGAAATATAAGCTCAATTATAGCCACATAAGTTTTTTTGTGTGACAAGCATGTCTTGTTTTCACCTCAGAAAAACTTCTTTGAGTAAGAGTTCTCTAACTATCGTCTTTTCATTTGGTATGTTACAACGCACAGAGCAGGTGTACCACAAGGAAGTGTTCTAGGCCCCGTCTTGTACACTTTGTTCACGGCAGATCTTCCACTATCAAAGAACACATATACAGCCACGTATGCAGATGATACTGTCGCCATGGCCACGAGTACCCTTCCCTCAATTGCTTCTGATTACCTACAAGAAAACCTTAACAGTGTTAGCGGCTGGATGAAAAAATGGCGCATAAAAGCTAACGAAAGCAAATCGGCGCAGATAATATTCACTCTTCGAAATGGCTCATGTCCTGCCGTATCTCTTAACAGCGTTCCAATACCACAAACAGATAATGCCAAATATTTAGGTATTCTATTAGACCGGCGATCATCGCTTGTCATATATTAGCTGTATTCTTTTGCATCCGACGTGCGTACTAGGATACTAGCTAATCTAGCGAATTATGTGGAAAGAAAAAACATAAAACAACCTACCCTCAATATAACCGGTTTGAGCTGAAAGCGCCAACTATTTATATGCGACTTGATTATTCGGGGCAAACATACAAATTATATGTGGTAAAAATTTTATTTAGAATTAAAAAAGGTATATTTACGAAATATTCTTTGAAATTACTTATTTAATATTGTTTTTCGTTTATAAGTTTTAGAAACAGACTGTATGGTTAATTTATTTTTATTTAAATATACGTTATTTTGAGTTTTTTTGCTGGTGAGATGCTAAAGAATTTTGCTGACATTGCAAGTTAGCAATTTTATAAAATTTATTATACATAAAAACTAAAGCGTGATATATAGTACATTAGAATTTTTTATGTAAAACTAGCAAACTGCGAATATTACATGCAAAATTCATTTTCTTTGTATTCAGATTTACCCTAACATTGAGAAGATATACAAACTTTAATTGCACTAAATTATTAATGATGATTAATGAACTTGAAAACTATTTCCATTAGTGGATTTCAAGTTTGCTTTAGTGAATCCGTGCACATTTTCTTAGAATTTTGAATGAAGGTTTTTGTGCTGGTAAATAAATGCATATATAACCTTGCAAAAGTTTTCCATAGATTGCACACTTCTACATACACAAAAAACTTGGTGCTGCTCATTATAAATAAGAAATATATGAAATATTCCATTAATGCTTATACCAAAAAATTGTGCTAAGCTGCAAAACCAAGCGCAAAGCACTGGAGGCTTTGCAACGAACAGCGGCACTTAGAGTTGCCTCAGCCTATCGCACTGTCTCTGACGAGTCCAAGACGAAGAAACACGTCATCACTAGCGTCGTGGAACGGAGATGCCAAACCATGCTGCGGTGGCAAAGCCGATGGGACACTGAACCGAGTGGCAGATGAACGGCGAAACGTATTTCATCAACTAACAAATGAGTCGAAAGGAACTTCAAGTGAACTACTTCTTAACTCTGTTCCTCTCGGGCCACGGATACTTCCAGAGATACCTATAGCGCATGGACAAGGTAACCGATTCCAAGTGCATATACTGCGAAGCGCCGAGTGATGACGCTGAACCCACGTTTTTTAATTGAGACAGATGGCTCGAATGCAAGGACAGCTGGCACGTCATAGAGAAATACATCGAGAATGTACTACGGGGTAAAAATAGACCTCGGCACAGTGTAACAAAGCGAAGACGCACAGATAGAGATACAAGAACACGAGCCTATAGCATGAAAGCTGGCTACAAATATAATGAGCCCAGACGTGGGTGAATAGAATTGGTCTTTTATGAATGTTTGAACCCTACCTCACCCATAACAAAAAAATAAAAAAAATTAAAAATAAAGAAATACATAGAGAATCTATTACGAACAAAAAGATATACCTTGACACATTGCAAGAACACGAAGCCACACAGACAGAGATACAAGAAGAAGTGGGTGAATAGAATTGGTCCCTTATGGGTGCCGTTCTGGGCTCTCCCCGAATTAATTTAGAAAGCAGTCCCGGGAAGAGTGTCTGCCCAGAAGGAGAGGAAGGATTGGTTTCGTCAACACACCACTCAACGCAGTAGATGACGCTGTAAGTGCGAAAGCATTTTTGACCCTACCTCATCCACCAAAAAAATAAAAAATCAAAAACAATTTTTTTTCATTGAATATGCGTTTTCTCCACAAAAATCAGTTAAGTTTTAAGAAAAAATAAGTTAAAGCTTAGTAAAAGACATGGTTTTGAATTTGACACCCTAAGAGTCGGTTTTCTCAGTTTTTTAACCCAAAAAAATATGAAATAATTGAAATAATAATATGAACGGGCGAGAGGCATTGATGTTGTGAACAACATATTAAAATATCAGGCTTCGCTTGAATACTCGTAGCTATTTTTTTGACAACACCAGGCCGAAAAATGTCTTTTCGAGATAAATTAGTTTAAAGGAGCGCGCAGACCGCTCTCTACCTAGTTAATGGCCTGTAGAACTTATAATATTGGGAATTTTCGCATGGAAATTTCACAGTATACTCTTAAAATACTATACTTTCGAAATATCGGATAAACAAGAAATCGATTTTTTTAGATTTCTGGACCACCTTAATTTGCAAAAGGCAATATTCACAAAAAGAAAAAAAGAAAATAAAACAAAACACACTTTATAATTCATCTTATATCGAATACGGCAGTAATCACCTAAAATCGTGCATGCTCAATGCAGCAACGAAACATTTTGTTTGTAAAATAAACGAAAACAAAAAGAAATCACGCACCTGAAAGGTAAATCAAGACACAGCCACTCTCACTTTATACTTGAACCATCATGATTTCCTCTATTGCTGCGCAGCCCGTTATTTGAGGTCGACGATGCATTGAGAAGGGAGCGCAATAAAAGTTAACTATTAGGCGAGAGTAAAAGTAATTTAATTTACATACAAATACTAATGAAAATGAAACGAGGAAACGCGAGAATTTGAATGAACGCTAAAGTAGGGAGAAATTTTAGATGCCAAAGCGGAAATATTTTAAAGTAAAAAAACTCATGCACAGAGAATCGGTGCAATACCTTACAATTTTAGTTTGTATCTCTGATTCTATTCTTTCCGCTTTGAGTTTGAAAAATTTACTAATTCTTTTTAATTGTTTCTTTAAGAAATACAACCCAAGTGTGTACAGAAGCGCCAACGAGCGAACGTCACAGCTCAGGCATCGGTCTATTTAACCTATTTAACTGCCATACAGATTGAGGAGATATTACAGCTACTTTGTGTAGAAGAAAAAAAATCGAAAATGATCTGCAGCAAATCGAAAAGTACAGAGTGATTCATCGAGTGTTTGGAATTTAATTTAATTCTGCTAAATCTAAATCTTAAAATGAAGGTATTAGTAGACAGCGCTCCAGTTAAATTTTAGGATATTGTAGTGTACTCTTACAAAAAAAAAAAATAATATAAAATAAATAAATAATTTTGAAAACGTTTAAAGTACTAAATAAATGAGTAAAATAATGAATAGTTATGAATTATTTTATAGCTAGAAAGTTTGCCATAAACGTGGAACATAACTTGGTTTTAGTAACTTCCATGGCAGTGTGCTGGTTGCCACATTCTATTCGGCCTACCAAATTTTCAGTACAAATTTGCATTTTCGTGAACTGCGGATCTTGGCTCACCAATGGCAGTCTCGATTTCAATGGAAAAAAAGTTGCTCCAAAGCAAAAATATTCTTGTAAAATAGAGTTGTAGTTATAGTCTGTCGAGCCGGATTTTTGAATTTCGAAAAATTTTGAATTTTAAGGCATTTTAAAAAAAGTATGGGTTTTACGTCATAAATGTCACAATTTAATTATGCTTATAAAATTTTTTTAATAAAAAAATCAAAAATCCGGCTCAACATACTATAAACAAAACACTTTCGAATATTAAAAAAAAAACCACATCAAAACATATTAAAAACTGTATGAGTAATCATGCAGACCGTGCCGGAAGAAGTAGTTTCGAGAAAAAACGAGTTTAAAGTTTGAGGTAGAGGAGCGCTCTCTACCTAGTTAATGGGCTATAGAAGCTATAATATTGGGAATTTACGCATGAAAATTTCACAGTATATTTTTAAGATTCTATACTTTCGAAACATTGAAAAAATATTGATGGTTTGAAAATTCTGGACGTATAAAACCCCTTAAATAGCAGATTCAAGGTGGTCAATTTACATAACTGATTCCGTGTCTTATTTTTAATATACGATTTTAACCCTTAACAGACCAGCGACGCCTAATAGGTTTCTTAGCACTTTTACCTACTGAGCCCAATGCCGCGTATATGGTGTGATAAATTATTTTATTATTTGTATCACTTTTGTTGTTGTAATATTATACAGTAGATTCTGTTTTTATGCGGTAGATACGTTCCGCAAGAAACAGCATAAAAAAAGCTACCAGTTCTATAGTAAAACTATAGATACGTTTCAAAAGTGCTAAGAACCGCATAAATCTGAAATAATGTAATAAAATCGCATAAAAAAAATTTTATTTTTTAAAATTATATCTTTATTTAAGAAACGTCAGAATCGAAAAATATATTTACATCGTCAGAAATAGAATCAGACAATACCCACATCTTGCGCATTTGTTTAGGATTTGGCGTAAAATCACTTTCGTCACTTGAGGAAATGTACACGTCTGATCTAGATGGTTATGCAGGCGGTTCCATACTTGTAGGGTTAGCATTTCTGATGTAATCTGTGATGAGTTTTTGCTTAGCTGGTTTAGAATCTTGTTTATATGTACAATTCCCGACAGGTCGACATGCATTTTCATTGCAAAGCGAAAAGAGACTGAGCAAATTGTTCGTATCGACAGAATTCGAAACGCAGACGAGAAATAATCTTTTCTTGCGATTTTCTAGCTCTGAAGCTAGAAATACACATCGGATCGTTCTTTGAAGTTCGCTCTGCTCTAAAAGAATATAAAATTTAAATCAATTTGTTTTTCTAACTAAATAAATATTAATGCATGTTTCATTAAAATATAAATATTTTCTTTCCTCTACTTGTATGAAAACTAGCTTTGATCTGGTGGGGAGTAAACTTATAAAACTGCCGGACCATCAATAGTTAATATTTTTTATTTATTATTAATATTATTATTATAATTGGCGGGTACACCGTTTTTGGGTGTTTGGCCGAGCTTCTCCTACTATTTGTGGTGTGCGTCTTGATGTTGTTCCACAAATGGAGGGACCTACAGTTTCAAGCCGACTCCGAACGGCAAATATTTTTTTTGAGGAGCTTTTTCATGGCAGAAATCCACTCAGAGGTTTGCCATTGCCTGCCGAGGGGCGACCGCTATTAGAAAAATGTTTTTTTTTTTTTTTTTTTTTTTTTTTTTTTTTTTTTTAAATTTTGGTTTCACCGAGATTCGAACCGACGTTCTCTCTGTAAATTGCGAATGGTAATCACGCACCAACCCATTCGACTACTGCGGCCAGGCGAAAAAGAGAAGAGTGGACTGTTGCATCACTCTTCCATTGAGCTTAGATTTATTTTTGTTCAAATGGTTGGAACTAGTCTATTTGCCCAGCTAATTCCTCATTTATTTCACTTGGGTATATAATTAATGAATTTTTCAATTGCGGGGTTGCTTGAAATGCAATAGTATTTTCCTATAGGAAGATCATAGGACCTATGCTGATGAATTTGGAGAACTTTGGTTCTTTGCTGCGCTCAATTAGACCCCAACAATTCTTAGGGCCAATCATAGTCCTATTCCTATAAAGATGGATCTCCATTTCTTCATCTGCTATTTCGAAAACCCTTTGGCCCCAATAGAATATACAAAAGACTAAGAAAGTCCTTTGGACTCCTCGCCATTCAATTTCCAAACTCGTAGCTGTGTTTACCGGTCACTGGATGATCGGCATACACGCGGAAAAGCTAGGGTTCATTGCAGAAGCTGTGGGGACCTTTCAGAGAAGGAGACTAGAGTATTTTCTCTGTAAATGTTCCGGTTTGGCATCTAGACGACTAAGGTCACTGGGCGCTTCTGCCTTCGACAGCCTGGGGCAGTGCGCCAACTGAAATCCCATCAATCTTCTCCATTATATCAACAGCACTGGCTGGCTGTAGACATCTGGTATCGAAACGGCGCTTTAGTGCTACTTGAGGAGTGCCAGGCTGGCACTTCAACCATTTCACCTACCTACCTACCTATTTGGGTACATCAAAGTTTTCACCAATGAAGTTTGCGAAAGGTGTTGGCGCAGTACTTACATTGGCAAAATAACCAAGTGTTCCCTAAAAAGACATCAGAGGGAGTTAGAAAAATTCATCTCAGACAGGGAAAGAGTAAGCTTGAGATCGTCTTCTTCTTCTTGATTGTAGCGATATCCGCTTAAGTGATTTTGACGGAGTTTAACAAAGCACCAGTCGTTTATTTTTCGAACTAACCGGCGCCAGTTGGACACATCAAGTGAAGCCAATCCCTTCTTCACCTAATCTTTTCAACGTAGATGAGGCCTTCTTTTTCTCTGCTACCACCAGCTGGTACCGCATCGAATACTTTCAAAGCCGGAGTGTTTGTATCCATTCGGACAACGTGACTCAGTTAACGTATCCGCTGAATCTTTATTCGCTGCGCTATGTCTTTGTCGTCGTAAAGCTCATACAGCTCATCGTTCCATCGCATGCGATATTCGCCATCTCCACCATGCAAAGGCCCAAAACTCTTCCGCAGAATCTTTTTCCCGAACACTCCAAGAGACACTTCATGCTTCTGCACCATACGTTAGGACGGGCGTGATGAGAGCCTTATAAAGTGTTAGTTCTGTTCGTCGTGAGAGGACTTTAGTTCTCAATTGCCTACTTAGTCCAAAGTAGCACTTGTTTGTTAGAGAGATTCTACGTTGGATTTCAAGGCTGACATTGTTATCTTTAAACCTCAAAACCAGAACTGCCAATAGTAATTCTTCCGAATTTTGCGAGCGCTGCTGGTAATGAACAGCTCACAGCCTCAGGGTTTCGCCCAAGTATTCTCTGGATAGCTTTCGAACATCCGTTGGATTTGGAACCCGCTACGTAAACCCTCCTACAAAGTATACAAAGCATTTTCTTTGCAAATGGCCAGTTTTAGAAAAATTAAGATGGGACATCTTTGGGGCGAACGTATTGAGAATATACAAGCTGCATTCTCTTTCCGTCGACAAACTGCTAAGACTCATAAAAGATGCGGGATATTTCCAGATGAGCAAATGACCTTTTCTATCCTGTAAAGCTTTTCTCTAAGCTTGAGTTGTTGGAAAGTTCCAGTCATCCACATTCCCATTCATTCCCTATGTGAAGATGTGCTATTTTATTTGTGTAAGCGTAATTAGTCTTTCTACCGGAAGAACGAGGACAATAACAATGCCTCTTTTGACCTTTAGCACTTAAAGGGACTTACAGCATATATGCACATATATAATTGTGTAAGCATAAAAAGCAATAATTTAAAATCCATGAGTGGAACTGTAAGGCAGCAGCCAATGCGAAGTGAAAAGCTGCAGTCAATGCACTGTTTCCATCCACTAGCTAAGGGGATCCTTAATGCATTCAACATACCATAAATGTGAATTTCCTGTAATGTTAATATGGAATAATAGAAAAGTAGGAATGTAAGTATGCACACTTGTGTTAACAATAATAGCAGCGTGACATATTACAAAGTGTGGGCTACTTATTTGTTTTTTGTTTAATTTTGTTTTATAAAAATATTCATTTTTTATAAAAATATTCAAATGTTAATATTCAAGAAAAACCAAATAACTAAAAATTATAAAATTAAAAAAAACTTAGAAATAATTTTGATTAGTATTTCAAACTTTAGTTAGAGCTTTTAGACAAATTTTGCGAATACAGTTTTGTAGTCCATTGGATTTTAGTATGCCTGTTAAATGTGCCAGTTAAAAATGGTTCAAACTTTGCGTTGATTATTGATAATTTTTTTGTTGACAATGTTATGCATTTTCTTCTATAAAAGGAATGCTTGAATTTTATTTATGTGGATAGTATGCGCAAGATTCAAGAAGAATTGAAAAAAAAATTGCCAAAAACCAATACAATTTTTGACCCACTTCCAACTTGCCCTTAGTTAAATTTTTTTTTAATTTTTTATAAAGTTTAAAATTTTAAGTTATATTTTTTTTAGTATAAGAAACATGAATACAATTCATAAAAAAATTAAATAAAAAATATATAATCTGTCAAAACTTCGGAATATGTCGCACTGCTAATATTGTGAACACAGATGTATGCATATAATGTAGAACGCAATACTTTCACTATTACCTCAGTGAAGCTGCTTTAACTAATGTTGCACGCATTGTATTCGATATGATTGCATGCTGCTCTAGTAACCTTGTGCGCCAATCGTTGCATGATAGTTGTCTGTGGCAGCCTCTCTAGCTGTCTGTCCGTCCATCTTTTGTTTGTAACACAATAGCACGATCCATTATAGTATGTACATACACTACGGCATATCTGTTTCATCGCCAATCACTCATACGCCCGAGTGGCTTTAACGAGTGACATACAGTACAGACATCAGAAAAAATACAGAAAAGTGCCGCAGCCTTTTTGTGTGCAGATAAATTTATTTTTAAGACAAATAAGAGCATTTAATAACTATAATGTTGGGTATGGTAAGAACAATAAAAGCGAAAGCGGAAAGGAATAATGAACAATGGAGGACCCGTACTGGTTACCAAGCATTTCGTTTTGCTATGTTTGTGTTTTATTTATGCTATTTATGTGGCATGGACCACAACTGCTGTAGACTTATAAACTTACTAGCGAATACCCGTGGATTCACTTGCGTACAATTGAAGTGCGTTAAATAAAACCCATTTTTTATTGAAATGCTTCTTTGTATACAAAATTTTTAGTTTTATAAGTCTTCTTATATCAAATTTATTATTATTTACTTATAATTTATTATTTGCTTGAACTTTGAACGATATATTTGGAATCAACCATCGTATAATTCACCCCGGAAGAAGCAGTCGATAAGCATATCAATACCTGTTTTCTTAATTACTCGAAAATTCATGTTTCATGAATTTGAATGGGTAAATTGTTGGGATAATTGGAACTCTTTCATAGCTTCTTAACTCTCAAACGAGCGGGGATTGTACAACCTAGAAGGCTCTAAATTTCTTAAAAGTATTATCAGGTTTGGTTCGCGACTAGCATACGGAAGTGCACGACTTCGAAGCTTCGTGCACGAAACATCAAATGATATAAAGTTTTTTTCTTTTTTTCATCGCCCCACGGCAGGCAACGGCAAACCACCGAGTGTATTTCTGCCATGAAAAAGCTCCTCCTAAAAACCATCTGCGGTTCGGAGGCAGCATACAAAAAGTATTTATTGAAAAAACATCAAGATGCATAAACCAAATAGAAGTATGAGCTTTGCCAAAATACTCAACAAAGGGCCAATTATTTATTACATATCTATATATATAAAAGAAAGTCATGTTAGTTGCACTATTTATAACTCGAGAACGGCTGAGCCGATTTGGCTGAAAATTAGTGGAGAGGTAGCTTAGAGCCAGGAGACGGACATAGGATACCTTTTATCGTCACTATAAAATGTGGTATAACAAAAACGCATCTGTTATGGAATAACAAAACGCAAATCACAGCTAAACGTAATTTTGTCTATAGTTAAGTAGAAAATTTGATAATATAAATTTTGTCAGAAATGTATAATCCCAGTAATTTGTGTTCTCTTCGAATCATCATTATCACCGTGAAGAGCACCGCGTTAGTGTGGCTCGACTTCGTTCTTCTCAATCACAATAACAAAGCCGTGAAATGGCTCGGTTGGCAATCCGAAATCGTCGAACGAATAACAGAGATCAAAAAGTAGATCATTTTCGACGCAAAAGAAGAGAATTATCAAGTGCTGATTTGAATCGAGCAGCGTTTCGATATGATTGCAACACTGATTACTGCTTGTATCCTAGCGTTTGCATTGGCTCAATGAATGTTGTTTGCGGGTATTGTGGCGCGTTGAAGTTTTCCGGAGAAAAGCTCGGATTGTGCTGCCTTAGTGGAAGAGTGAAATTGCCATTATTGACTTTTTTGGAGGCGCAATGATTTTACTGTCTGGCGACTTATGCCAAACACTGCCAACGGCTGTTGACGAAATAAACGCTTGCCTCAAATAATCAAATCTATGACGCTATGTGAAGAAACTTCAGCTGACAACAAACATGAGAGTTGCATTACTTAATAATACATCTAGTGAAGATTTCTCTGAGCAATTACTGACTATCGGTAATGGTCGAGTACCTGTCGACGAATCGAGCGGATTGATTTCATTTCCTCAGAACTTATCAATAAAGTATTCCCAAACATCATTAATAACTACAAAAATAATGAATGGTTGAGTGAGCGAGCAATTTTAACGGCTAAGAATAAAGATGTAGATGTCCTAAACTACATAATTCAAAATGATATCATTGGAACAATGCATTCATTCAAATCCATTGACTGTGTAACAAATGAAAATAAAGCCACCAACTATCCAATTGAATTTTTAAACTCCTTGGATGTGCCTAGCTTACCACCGTTTGGTGGCTCCGTAGTAATCATGCTTCGAAACATAAGTCCACCAAAACTTTGCAACGGTACGCGTTTGGTGGTAAATAAATTGATGAACAATGTGATTTACGCGACGATACTCAAAGGAAAATTCGAAGGTGAAGAAGTTCTCATTCCGAGGACTCCGATGATCCCAACCGATCTTCCGTTTGAGTTTAAAAGACTTCAATTTCCGATCCGTCTTGCATTCGACATGACCATTAACGAATCACAAGGCCAATCCTTGAAAGTTTGTGGTCTGAATCTAGAAAATCAATGCTTCTCACATAGTCAATTATATGTGGCATGTTCACGGGTCGGAAAACCATCTGCAGTGTTTGTTTTTGCACCTGATAATAAAACAAAAAATGTCGTGTATCCCAAGGTGCTTAACTGAAGAGTGCAATCTATTAAAGCTTCATTGAAATACTTGATTAATAAAAAAACTAACTCAATGAAATCAAAAATCTGCTTTTTTATTGCCTCTAGGGCGGAACCAAGTTCACCGGGTCAGCTAGTTATATATACATATATTAAGTTGGGAAATAAGTTCGTAGCATTTTTAACGAAGACTTTTTTTACAAAAAAAGTAATAATTACACCAAAAAGTTAATAAATTACAGAGCTGTAGCCGTCGCCGTAGCTGTTTACAATCCTTTCCCACTTTTCACCCAGTTTTTTGATGCCGTTCCGCCAAAAATCGCCTGGTCTGCTGTCAAAGAAGTTGTTGAAGACCTCTTCAAATAGTTTAAACAGGAAAGATAGTAATCGGTCTCTGCATGGTCTGCAGAATATGGCGAATGCTGAAGGACCTCCCATTCGAGCTCTTGGAGTGCGGCTTTGACGACTTGTGCAACATGGGGTCTGGTGTTGTCGTGAAGTTTTATGGTTTGACCTGATCGACATGTCTTTTCAGTCGAATAGTCTCATTCACCTTTGTGTAGCTGGGCAATGTAGAGTTCCTTGTGAACCCTGGCATTCTTTTCGAGCATTTCCCAGTCCACCATGACATCCCAGTCGCACCAAACACATATCATGATTTTGTTTGGATGAGGATTCGGCTTGACTCTCGGTTTTGGCGTATCTCCTGGAGTCACCCACTCCTTTTTTTGCTTCATATTGATGTACATATAAGCACCATTTCTCATCTCTCGTGCGAGATTCTGAAAAGCAATTTGAATGCGGCTTTTTTGTTTTTTTCATTGAGCTCGTGAGGCACCTAGGCTGCCAATTTTTCTGTATACCCCATTGAAACAAAGCGACTGTGAATCGTTTTATGATCGCAGTTTATTTTTTCCGCCAATTCACGACTGGTTTAGCGACCATTCTCCTTCAAAAGTGATTTGAGACGTTCTTCTTCGAATTCAGAAGACCTTCCATGCTGTAGACTTGCCTATGAAGTCACCTTCTCCAACAATGTCGCAAATGTTTTTGACCTCGATGAAAAGCAAAGAAGAGCAGGTGTCGAAAATGTTGATTTTCGCCTTGTGGGTATTCCATTTCTAAGCCTCAAAACTAATTAAAAAATTAAGAGTTCTATCGAATGGATACTTACTCTTTGCCAAGCAGCAAACAAATCGTTGTAAACTAAAGGAAAATATGAAAAAACGCTATGAACTTATTCCCCAACCCAATGTTTTTGGTGGCGTCATATTTTTAATGAGTTATTGCGTTGGACGTTACATCCCCAGCTGACTTCCAATGGAAGCTTGGTGACATTCGGTTCAGTGGAAGGGAATTTATTGTGTTTAAAGTCTCAATATGTTTGTGCCATCGGTACAAAAATGAGTTTCGAACAAAGAGGTAATATCAGATTTTGTTCTAAAACCGATAAAACGTTTAGCGAAACATTTGAATTGATGAGAAATGTTTATGGTGATAACTCTTTATCTCGTGCCAGAGTTCATGAGTGATTTACACGTTTCAGAGATGGTTGGGAGGACATAAATGACAATGAACATACGGTCTGCCCAAAATCAGTAATCACAGGAAACTCAATGTTGTTCATAAATTTATCAAAAATGAAACGAAATCATCGACAAAATCCATGGAATCCATTTATCGCATTTTAACAGATCATTTGGGATTACGAAAGGTCTGTGCATGCTTTATTCCGCACAAGTTAACTGAGGACCAGAAATTGCTCAGAATTCTACATTCGAAAGACCTTATTAAAGAGGCGAGAAAAGACGAGAATTTCCTTTACAACATTGTAAATGGTGATGAAACGTGGTGTTTCAAACATAAACCTGAAACTAAGCATGAAAGGGCCGAAGGGAAGGCCCCAGACAAGCCACTACCCAAAAAATCGCGCATGGAGAAGTCAAAAATCAAGTCGATGCTTATTTGTTTTTACGATTCCAAGGGAATTGTCCACAAGGAGTTCGTGCCAACGGGCCAACCCGTCAATCCAATTTTCTATCTTGGAGTTTCGAAACGTTTTTGCATCGCACTCGTCGAATTCGCCTTGAATACCTCGAGGGAGGAAGCTTTCGATTGATGCATGATAATGCACCATCTCATCGTTCCACTCTTGTGACTGATTTTTGATTTTTGACTAGAAATCTTATTTCAACCATAAATCCCTCACCGTATTTACATGCTATGGCTCCCTGTGACTTCTACCTATTCGGAAAATTACATTTGACCATGAAAGGAGATCGTTTTGCGGCAATCCAAAAGGCTTTTTCCGACATCCTGAAGGACATTCCGGTCAATGACCTGAAATACTCTTTCCAGAAGCTTCTAGATCGCGCAAAACAGTTTATCGAGGCCGTAAAGGACTATTTTGAATAAATGAACTCGAAGCTATGAGAACAAAGCACCTGTCGTTTATATTTTAGCTCAGTCTTGCTTATTTTGGACTTCACCTTGTATAAGCGACCTTTATCGTGATCTTGACATACTAACTGTAACTGAAGTAGCACAATAACTTGCCATAGCTCACATGCAGCAACTAAAAAATCATGCCAACGATACAGCTTACTTCAGCTGAGTTCTCTCTCGAAAACTGCTTTTTAAAACAAGTTAAATTATCAAATGAAAAGTGCTTATTAGTATCGTTTTACATACACTATAAGTAGATGCAATTTTACAACGCTTCTAAAAAATGAATAATAATCGTTAATAAAAAAATAAAACAAATAGACATAAATGCGTTACTTTTCCAAGAAATGGAAAGGGCGAGAATGCACGATTTTTTTTATATGGAGTAAATTTCCAACATGGTTAGGAGAAAAATTATCAAAAATCAACAAGAGTTTTGAGCTACTTCAAAATCGCGCTTACTTGATATAAAACGGCGTATAAAATATTATTTTATTCGGATAAAAAAGTTCAAAATTCTGATAAAAATATGTCGAAGCCTTATACATTTTGTACAAGTTTTGTATTTTGATTCATACGGTACGTATTGTACGATGAACTGAATTTTTATAAAAAATCAATGAAAATGAAAAAAAGAAAAAAAGTAGTTACAACTGGTAAACATATCGTTATAAATATATTTATTATGTGGCCATGGGTGTATGCCTGAATATATTTAAACCCCATTGAGGGCGATGCATTTGCCACGCGCTGATGAAAAATTCAACAGCAAATTAGAAAATTTTATCCGCTTAGCACCAAATGTGCATTAAAACAGAAGGATTATTAAATAAACTAGTTGAGCAAAAATGTTTGTATGCAAGTACGTGCTTTTGTAAATGGATATGTTCAAAATACTCATGCGTGCCACGAGCATAGCAAACGAGTTAAAGACATGAATGGCGATAAAATTGTATATTTTATGCGACCAAAATGACAAAGTAAAACATCCACATATGTACGCACATTCATACAAACATGCACATATACATAGCCGCAAATGTACGGCCAAAAGCGGATGTGCACTTGCGGATTTTAAATTGTGTACAAAAATTTCGTACACATAATTTTTTTTTTTGGTGTTGTTAGAATTTGTTCGAAAAATTGCAATTGAGAAACATTGATATAATATGAGCGCCAAAAAAACAAATGTATGCAGCCATCACTGAGGGGAAGAGTGTAAATATGCCAGTAGCCAAAGCAAGAAAGCTAGCGTCAGGCAGAGAAAGGAGAGAGAGAGAGATCAAGGTTGAGCAGCTTCTTGTAAATGAATGCAACGAAATCCCAAAAATAATCTGCGCAGCGAAAAAGCAGGAAAGCTGCAGACAGATGTCACACAATCGTAGCCACAGGAAAAGGCACAGACAGACAGACAAATATGTATGTGCATACAAGCGCAGACATATCTGAGCTAAGCAAAGCAAAGCAGATGGTGGTGAAAGAAGATGGCGTGGATATAGAATAGTTGACAAAGGAGCAGAGGAGCAAAAGAAGCGGAGGGAATGAAAAGAGGAAAAGAAGCAAAGGGAGCAAAAGGAGCAAAGGAGCAAAGGAAGCAAAAGAAGCAATGCAACTTTGTCTGAAGATGCTAGCCATGAATGGAATACATACATACACACATACTTCCCCATTCACACTCACTCATTCTTTAATATGTGCATTCACACATTCATCTGCATGTGCTAAAGCGGACCAACTAGGCTACCTAATATTAGTTTTCACTATACCGTCAGTGAAAAATATGCATGTCCGTTAGATTTGGAACGTTCATATTTGAATGTGACCTTGAGATTTATGCGTATGCCTGTGTAAGCAACAGAGTGCCCCAAAAAGTCTGCTTATTTTGAAGTAAAGAGAGCAAAACTTATTTGCAAATTTCAGGTATTTTTGTTGTAATCAAGTGTGTTGAAATTGATTTAATAAGGGATCTTTTAAATTTAAACTTCTTTTTTAAATTAAAATTTAATAAATTTTAAAATAAAAATTCTGTTTCTATTTATTGGTTTTGTGTATGACATATCTATACTCGTACATTAGGGTGTGCCAATTTCTTCTGAAAAAATATGACCGGGTTCGGCGTCTGAAGTATTCTACTAGCGATTCTAAACAAAAAATGCCTTGAAAACACAAAATGCCTCTGCAATTTATTTCGAGCTT
This sequence comes from Anastrepha obliqua, assembly GCF_027943255.1. Classification (NCBI taxonomy): domain Eukaryota; kingdom Metazoa; phylum Arthropoda; class Insecta; order Diptera; family Tephritidae; genus Anastrepha; species Anastrepha obliqua. The sequence goes on along the minus strand of NC_072893.1, from coordinate 62,925,892 downwards.
TTTTTTATTTAATTTAAGTTTTTAATCACAAAAACAATGTATGTTTATGGTTTTCAGGCACGAGAAATTAATTTGTGATGTTTATTCTGCTCAAAACTCCCCACTAGAGAGAATAGAATTGCGTAGCTTATCCAATTTGTGTATTTTCTGAAGAAAATCAACGATTTGCCAAACTTTTAAATGAAAAAATATGTTTAATGCAATTCATTTTTCTGAAAATAAAAAAAGGATATACAAGCCTAAAAATATTTTATAGTAGAATGTTCTAGAAGTAATTCGATTCACTATATTAGTTATTATATATATATAATTGGCGCGTACACCCTTTTTGGGTGTTTGGCCGAGCTCCTCCTCGTATTTCTTGTATGCGCCTTGATGTTGTTCCACAAATGGAGAGACCTACAGTTTCAAGCCGACTCCGAACGGCAGATATTTTTTATGTGGAGCTTTTTCATGGCAGAAATACACTTGGAGGTTTGCCATTGCCTGCCGAGGGGCGACCGCTATTAGAAAAATGTTTTTCTTAATTTTGGTGTTTCACCGATATTCGAACCGACGTGCTCTCTGTGAATCCCGAATGGTAGTCGCGCACCAAACCATTCGGCTACGGCGGCCGAAGGTTATGATTATTATTTTGTATGTCTTTGGCATAATTTTAAAACTTATTTATATTCTCCCAAAAAGGGCTTAAAAAGGAGATAACATATATTATATTAAACTTCTATAATTTATTTGGGTATAAATGATCAATGTTATAAACTAAATTTTCATCGTTGAAGTTATAAGTATTGTATCGCCTATGATAATATATTGCTTTACTATTTTTATGTAACATATTATTATTTTTTAGTATTTTTAAATATATTGGTGATAAATGTTTTTCTGTTAGAGGTAATGATATTTCGCTTGCCTTTGACAGATATTTGTTTATCAGTCCATTTTCTATGAATGCCAGTTTACCAACAAATCTTACTGACGATTTCATTAAGAAAAAGTCTAAGCGTGATATTTTAAATTTTTCATATAAACTTTTATTAGAAACTCTTTTCCGAAAAGTACCACTTCTGTAAGGTTGGCGGTTAAGACGGCTACAAATTCTTAAAACATATCGTTCAAATCGTCTTAGCCTCTCCATTTGGTTCGACGAAATGTTGAAACATATCGGATGAGCATAAGATATGATTGATCTAATTATTTGTTTGTAAATAATTATTTTAATGCAGTTCGATAGTACATCCTGTCTTCTTACTAATTTACAATAGCTAAAGAACATTTTTTTTTGCTTTTGTCAAAATGAAATCTACATTTTTTACAAAGGTGAATTTGCTATCCAAAATTTAAGTATTTAATTTGTTCTTTGTATTTTATGTTGAGTCCATTTATTTTAATTTGAGGCTCATATTTACGAGCATTTGGATATAAGTTTTTACGTATTCCTTTAACAATAGTTGATTCGCTGTTATTGAAGTTTATTTTAAGCTTCTCTTTGTGAAAGTATGTATTTAATTCATTTAGGTATGAGTTAACGGCTTCATTGGGAGCCGAGTATCTTTCTCGACGAATATTAATTTTTTCGCTTTTGAACTGCTTTTTATACTTTACAATTTTATACTTTAAACTAGTTTTGATACATGGTTCCGTAAAAAACAAAAAATATATAACAGTTTCATAATTTTTCTTTTAATATGTCTTACTGATAATTAAAAAAAGCAATAAAAAGTTAGGGTTATTTTCGTTACAGATGGAAAAACGCGCATCGAAATTGAAAATATTGTTTTTTACATAGAACAGCTGAACACATCACTGCGTCGAAAATGTGTGGATCAGATAGTTTTCTACGTCGATTTACCATAAGAATGTCCAACGAGTGAAAATTTGGGCACCCCCTAAAATACAATTCTGACGTACGCTTTCAAGTCGCATACCCACATATCATACATACGTCTATACTTATACATAGTAACATATTGGGTATGAAAAAAGTCCTAACAATTTTCTTTGTTTTGTCAGTGGTGTTTTCGTAAAATCCAAAAAATCGCTCTCGCTCAAATTGACTGTCGCACACAAAAACAAATAAAAGAAAAATGTTACAATCCATGGCGCAGTGTAGTATTGGGAAAAGACTATCAATCGTACTTTGGTGTGTTTGGTTACAGTTCAAGATTTACAAAATTTTTACTTCGTCTGCCATTTCACTTATATATGTACATATTTCTTTAGTCGGTTGTTCTTGCTGCTGTGGCGATTATGTCGCAACTAATTTAACCGCAGCATTAGTTTTAGTAGAAAGTGCAGTCAATACAACATTATTTTTCCAGTCGTTTATGGCTTATGAGGGATATACTGGTACAGTTCAAATCAGTACATATGTAGGTATGTATATATAGTGTGTACATTATATTGAATTTTAATTTGGATATCACTAAAATTAGTGTCCCTACTTATGATTGTGGAGAGAGAGGGAGATAGAGGATGAAAGGCTAAAACTAAGGATGAAGATACAACATTTCATAGTTTCACACCCAATGTAAGGTAATACTTGTAGAATTAAAAAAAAAATTAAAAAGCACAACCCGCGCGAAAAAAATACTAGACCACGATGATTATGATGATATTTTATAAAGCAATAATTGAAACAAAAAATATGATTCTCGGGAAAGCTTTGTCTGAATTTGAGCAGGAACAAATTTTAGCGTCGAGAGAGTAGCTTTACAATGCGAGAGATTGCCTCAAAATTTAAAAGAAGTAAAACTGAGATTCTGCACTTTCACTTAAAAGAAAGGTACGGATGTACCAAGAGAAGTGGTAGATCGGGAATCAAACGTTTAGCTATAAATAAATCAAAGAGCTCTGCTAAAATTAAACACACCTTTAATGTGGAAGTTACTACATTCTAGTCTAAAACATGTAAAATAAGTACCTAAATCTAAATTAACCACACGACGCAAACAAGCCAGATTGACATTTGGCGAAAAGTACCAATTTTGGGAAGATGAATGGGAAAGTGCAACTTTTTCTGATGTAAAAATATTCAATCTGGATGGACCAGATGGTTCCCAAATGTATTGACACAGAAGGAAAAGGAGGAGAGACTAGCTCGTAATTTCGGAGGAGGTCCCGCAATCTATTAATGTCATAGGCAAAACATATGTTTTATATCCACAAAAATGAATAGCGTCAAGTATATAGAACTTCTAGACGAAGTACTCATTATTTTTTTTTTATGATAATTTCAATGAGGATGATAAATTCAAATGAGTGGATATTTCAGCATCTCAACGCAGCCGTTTATGCTTCCAAGATTGTACGAATTTTAGAATGGCCTGCCTACAGCCCTGATCTTAGCCCAATTGGAAATAGGTTAATGGAAAGATATGGATAACACTTTCTCAGTGGGTTCTGAAAAATAGAAGATAGTGTGAAAGTGCTAAAACTCTTAGAAGTGCGATTAATGTCGAATGGTCAAAAAGTGTTCAAAATAAATAGTACAAAAAACGTAATAAAATCAATACCTCGACGACTTAAAAAAGAAGAATCCAACAAAAATTACCAAGCTCCAAATTATAAACTAACCGCAAGAAATCTACTTCTTTGTTTTATATATCCAGGACTATGAATAAGTTCGTGCGGTTTTACAACAGATGGCGTAACTTGATTATTATTCCATCGATCCACATTTCCAAACATTCATTGGAGAGCTACTGTCGTAAGGCACAAACGTCAGTATAAGTTTTTTATTTGAAGCGTAAACAACAATATTTTTACCACACTTGAAAATGTCGAATTTCGTGCCAAATAATGTGTTTTTGCGGGGAATTCTTCTTCATTATTTTAATATGAAGAAAAAAGCAGCCGAAAGTCATCGTATCTTGGTGGAAGTTTATGGTGAGCATGCTCTAGCTGAGCGAATGTGCCAGAAGTGGTTTGCACGCTTTAAAAGTGGTGATTTTGGCTTGGAAGACGAAGAACGCGAGGGTGCGCCGCCAAAGTTCATGGATACCGAATTGGAGGAATTGCTCGATCAAGATCCGGCTCAAACGCAAGAAGAGGTTGCAAAAACTTTGGGAGTTGATCAATCAACCATTTCCAAACGTTTAAAAGCCATGGGAATGATCCGAAAGGTAGGCCATTGGGTGCCGTATGAATTGAAGCCAAGAGACGTTGAACGCCGTTTTATGGCATGCGAACAACTGCTTCAACGGCACAAAAGAAAGGGTTTTTTGCATCGAATTGTGACTGGCGATGAAAAGTGGGTCCATTACGACAATCCAAAACGTCGGGCAGCGTATGGATACCCTGGCCATGCTTCAACATCGACGTCGGCGCAGAATATTCATGGCCTGAAGGTTATGCTGTGTATCTAGTGGGACCAGCTGGGTGTTGTGTATTATGAGCTACTGTAACCGAATGAAACGATTACGGGGGATGTCTACCGACGACAATTGATGCGTTTGAGCCGAGCACTGCGAGAAAAACGGCCGCAATACGCCGATAGACACGACAAAGTTATTTTGCAACATGACAATGCTCGGCCACATGTTGCACAAGTGGTCAAAACATACTTATAAACGCTCAAATGGGATGTCCTACCCCACCCGCCGTATAGTCCAGACCTTGCGCCATCCGATTACTATCTCTTCCGATCGATGCAACATGGCCTGGCTGACCAGCACTTCCGTAATTACGATGAAGTCAAAAAATGGATCGATTCGTGGATTGCGGCAAAACCGACCGAATTTTTCACAAAGAGAATCCGTGAATTGCCAGAAAGATGGGAAAAAGCAGTAGCAAGCGATGGACAATACTTTGAATATTAAATTTGTAACCATTTACGTCAATAAAGTTTCAAATTTCGAAAAAAAACCGCATGAACTTATTCATAGTCCTATTAATATAATAAAATTGGTCTTATACTTTTTTTCGTTTTATAGATCTCATCTTTCTTAATAATTGACTGAAGTTTGTGAAATGTGTGCTTACTTCTGGATATTTTTATTATTAAAAGATTAAATATTAAAACATAAATTGTCAGCGTTAAACTGAATAATAAAATATATAAAAAATTTAGTTGGTTTTATACTTTTTTCGTGTGGTGTATAGAGCAGCATTTGCCAAGCAAACAAGTTTAAAATAGCGATACAGGTTGGTTGAAAGAAAAGAAAGAATAATATAGGGGTTTTCAGTAAGAGCGCTTCAACTTTTGAACTTTTTTGAATAAAACACAAACGGTTTGACTTTTTTAACTAATTCCTTTTTTTTATTATCGAGTTTGAACATATACATTTAAGTATGAAATTCGATTTCTTTTGCATGACCACCGCGTGCACGTTTTACGAAGTCCAATCGTTGAACCCAATTTTCGACCACTCTTTTGCATAAATCGGCCAAAATTCCAGCAATTTCGCGTTCAATATCGGCTCTGAGCTCACAAATCGTCGCCGGCTTGTTACTGTAGACCAGGGATGGCTAACTTGATTAGACCCAAGATCTACTGTTCACTGACAACACCCTGTGGGATCTACCAATTACATACTTCTTGAAAATCTTAATAAAACAGCATAGTTCAGTACACAATTATGTAGTCTTTTTATTTTATTAAGAAGAAAAACATAAAAATTACTCTAAAAAACTACTTATTTAGTTGAGCATTCGTGTGAGCATTGGGTCTGAGCATCTTCTACTAGATTAGCAAAATCAGGTTTGTAGTTGGAAATTGCCAACCTTAAAGAGTCCAATGTATGAACGTCTGTCAAGCGAGAACGATGTTTATTTTTTTGTTTGTTTTAAGTACGAAAATGTTGACTCACATAAATATGTTGAACCAAAACACGAATGCAGTTGTTCAACACATTTCTTCAAATTTGGATATTTTTCGTTGGAAACCACTGCCCAGAAATTTAGACCTGAGGATGATCTTGCTTTTAGCAATATGTCGCAGCGCAGAGTTATAATTTCGTTTTGAAGTATCATGTGGTCCACTTGAAATGTATCTGCAAATTGTGTAGCTATTTCATAGATATCACTATGATCAATGGAATTATTAAACGGATAACTGATGAATTCGACCAACTTCTCAATTTTTTTGAAATCACTAAAGCGAATTTCGAAGTCTGATACCACTGCCTTAATTTCTGCCGTGTACTTGTCAGGAATGAAATTGTAAGTAGTATGTTTCTGAACATAATCCTTGATGTTTACAAATTGTTGAAATTTTTTCTTTTCGATGTCAATTATCATAGACGCTGCTTGACTTTGAAATGCTGCAATAGAACTCATCATTTCTGTTACTGTTTTATTCTTGCCTTGTAGTTCCAGATTTAATATACTCAGTTTTCCAGTAAAATCTGCTAAAAATGCTAAATCACATTGCCAGTCTAAATCACGCAATTGCTGACATTCATCACCCCTCTCTTCAAGAAACTTTATTATTTCGTCCAATAGATCCTGAAATCTTTGCAAAAACTTGCTTCGACTCAACCACCTTACGTCAGTGTGTAATGCTAAATCTGGTTCCTCCTCATCTAATTGCTGTTTAAAAAGCCGCCTTTGAAGAGATTTTCCTTTAATGGAATTTACAATCTTGAAAGAAATGTCCATCACATGTTTTGTGTTTAGTCTCTTACTAGCCAGTACTTGTTGATGAATTATGCAGTGGTAGCTAATGAAGTCTGGAAAATCTTCGTCTTTGTGACAAAGATCAATAAAACCATTATGAATACCTGTCATTGCCGGAGCCCCATCTGTTGTCATTGATACGAGTTTATACAAAGGTGGCTTAATCCGGCTAATATATACTTTGAATTCCGTGAATATATCAAGGCCACGAGTTTTTCCTCTTAAGGAAATCATACTTAGCAGTTCTTCTTTCGTCGAGAAATATTCAAAGACCATCCGAATAAAAATAAGTAATTGTGCAGTATCAGTGATATCTGTTGACTCGTCAAGTTGTAGCGAAAAAGCAACGCAGCGGACGATATCTTTTTGTAGCTGTTCGTTTATATTCTTACTTATTGTTTCTATTCGGCGCATCACAGTATTTCGAGATAGCTGTAAACCATGAATAGCTTTTTTAATTTCGTTTTTGTTTTTGAAATTAACGAACAGCGAATCTGACACTGATTCAAAAATTTCCTTGATGTATTCTCCATCGGAAAAAGGTTTGCACTTTTGTGCAATTCTATAGCTTACTTGGAAAGAAGCTTCAGTCGCAACTTTACTTTGCTCAATAGACCCAGAAAACATGTTTTCTTGGCCTTTTATTTGCGATTTTAATGCTTGCAATTTACTCTTTCTTATTTTGCTGTTAGGTGGAAAGTCAGCTTGATATTTACTATGCATTGTGTTAAAATGTCGCTCTAAATTTCCTTTTTTCGGTATTGCCAGGGATGTATTGCATATTAGGCAGCAACATTTTTCTTTCACCATAGTAAAGAAGTAGTCGAGTTCCCATTCTTGGTGAAAGTGATAAGTTTTTGATTTCTTTGGAGCACATTTATCATGGATCTACAAAAAAAAAAAAAATAAAATAGTTATTAGGAAAATAATTCGTATAATAACAAAAGAAGAAATATCCTACCACTAAAATTTAAAGTAAAATAATCTCTTAATGATAGCACAAAGTTAGAGAGTGAACATTCTTTTAAAGTTTTTTACCCAGTTACTAAGTGGATAATTCGCTTGATCTACCGAGCTTGATGATCACTTATCCATAGCGTAGGTACCTATGAGGGGCGATGCAGTCTAATCGTGAATTATATCGGTTCGCGCTAGTCTGTCGTCAACCAGGCCTCGTCAACTAAGGGCTTGAAAATGGCGATAACGAGCCGAAAACAAAAGAGAGCTGTACTGCGTAGAAGAGAGGATAAATAACGTGACGGAACGGCGATTGAAAAATGATACAAGATGATGCTTTTTGTTTGTTTAATTTTAAGTAAAACAATTCTCACTGCACTCAACAAAGTTACTTTCACAAGCCAAGCGACGCTACAAATGAATAAACGCGCAATTTATTTCAGTGATGTCTAAACCAAACTGTCGGTGGCACTATCGAACACTATCAGTAGTGCAGAACTATCAATAGTAGGTCGACTCGATAGTGCTCAACCATCGATAGATCGACCGGTCGATCGCGATCGACCATTTGGCCACCCCTGCTGTAGACCAATGACTTCACATAACCCCAAAACGGGACGACTTGTTAAATGGACCGTAAAATGGCTGTAATGCTCTTAAAGTAGCAGCAACAGAACGATTATTTTCATAAAAAATTTGCACGATTTGCAATCGTTGCTCAAGTGTGTAGCGTTCCATGATGAAATGTATACTAATGAAGTTTACAAATGACACCCTCCCTATCGGAAAAAAGTTGAAGCGCACCTATTGAATAACCCTATATTAAAGATAAGAAAAGAAAAATATTAAAATTTATATGATATAAATTTTTCTATTCTTTTTTATCCCTCTGAACCTCAACAAAGTATTATTTTTTACACTTATTACACTGTGTGACAAAATCTAACTTTTCAAAAATTTCAACCTTCTTGCAGATACTTATGGCAAACCCGTAGAAGTGATTCTTACATTTTATATGTATGATATGCTCAGCAGTTCTATGTAAAAACAAACGGAAAGAATTTTGACGGACGGTATTTTAACCCCTACCCCTTCAATAGGGCCTTTTTGGTCTCTTTTACGGGAAAGCGTCAAAAATGCTCGTAAGAGTGCGAAATAACTGGTTAAGGTGTACCAAAAAATAGCATTAAATTATAAATCTCATAATGCACCAAGGCTCAAAATTCACCTTAAAGGATATAATGAGCGGCAAATATATACGGTATATATAATATCGTTCAAATGACTGCCACGACTGGCTTTACAGTAGGCCATTCGATCAACCCGATTTTTAAGCACATTTTCGATTGTTTGGGCTCCAATATCATGAATGGCAACTTCGATTTCGTGTTTTAAAGCATCAATCGTCTCTGGATGGTTCGTGTAGCATTTGTCCTTAACGGCTTCCCACAAAAAATAGTCCAACGGGATTAAATCACAGCTCTGAGATGGCCCGATGATAGCGCTAGACCAAAAACCGCACCAACCAGTGACTCGTTGTGGATGCATTTGCTTCTCTACAGTAACGTGTGGATTTTCTGAGCCCCGAATCCGAAAATTTTGCTTATTGACGTAGCCACCGATGTAAAAATGAGCTTCATCAGAAAAGATGATTTTTCGGTAAAAATGCTCATCTTCGCTCAAACGATTTTCTGCCCATTGAGCGAACCGAAAACGCATTGGACAGTCATTAGTCAATTGAACTTTGTAAGCCTTCTCCTCAAAGAAGTGCGTGAAATGCTGAATTCTTGAGAACGATGACGAGTTGAGGTTGTTCGATGCTCACGCACATTTTCGGCTACATCAGCAATGTTTTCGGGTGTACGTACTGCAGGAGCACGTTGACGTGTTGTTTTATCCATTAGCGATCCACTTTCACGAACACGATTAACAAATTGATCCACAAACTGTCTTGTAAGTAAATCTTTTTTTTGGATTTTTTGTTTTGAAATTTCTCACAGTTTGAGTAGAAGACTCACCACTTTGGAAATAGGTTTTCAATATTTCCCAATTTTGTTCAAGCGTTTAGCGTCCCATTTCCTAAATGTCAAACCTTTAAGTAAATTATGAACACATTTGACATGTCATTTGTGTTACCATTCCCAAAAAAATTGGTGGTTCAAAAAGCAAACGCCATGTGGACACACCCTGTATAAGCTATTTCAAATAATAATCGACGGAAAAATAGAAGGGATGCGTGGCTTCAGACCAAATTAGATATCCTGGCTCAGAAATATTCGCGAATGAACCGGACTGGGGACGAATTTAGAACTCATTACCAATGGCCAAGATAGAGAAGCGTTTTCAAAATCAATTGCAAACTTGTCTTAAGTGGGACCGCCAATATTCAGTAACGGATAGGGAATTCAACAAGATAAAACAAGAAAAAACACCTTTTTTAAATGTTAAAAATGTATACCAAAAAATTTATACCAAAAATATACCAAAATTTTGAGCATTAAATAAATTTGAAAATTGTTAATGTTTTTTTTTTTAATTTTTTTCAGCTCACTACTTATACTCAAGTCTACAAATAAATAAATTTTCAGAAAAATTTACGCCAATGCCCAATATATAGTATCATACTTGTATTCCTTGACATGGAATCGCTTATATATCTAAAATAAACACCGATTAAATAAAAAGTCACATTCCGACTTCCGCATAATTAAACAAATAAACTCATATAAGCAGTCATTTGACGGGAAAGTCAGTTAGCTAATACTAGCGGCATGCCGCGTGCTGCAACAATGCCAGCAACGAAAACAATCACCATAACTCCTCAGCCAGCCAGGTGAATGCAGCAGACAAGCTGTGAACTTTATTGCAACACCATCGTTCCATATTCCAAGTGCAGTGAACCAATTGCTAGTGGATGTTGCTCAGCGTGCGCGCCACACCTGGAGTGCCTGGGGGTCGTACTCGTATGCTCCTGTTAAAATTAAATGAAATTCAACGTAGTAGCGGCACGGTCGCGTGAGTGCTTCAAAAGTTGGTAGATACAGTAAAAGTGTCGAGTTAATTATTTACTCGTAGATTTCAATTTTGTGTCCGTTCTCACACCACTTTGCTTTGGTTAATTGAGGATTAAAACGAGATGATTTTGCAGATTTAGTTGAAGCTATTTGGTTCATACCGATTTGATGTGAAACACAAATTTGTGATTGGAACTCATGAGATGCCATATTAAATCCGAGTAATTAAATGATGGCAGTAAAAATTTAATTTTATTAAGTTTAAATTTAGCGGAAAAATCAATATTCATATATTGACATATGATTGGAATGCTTGTTCTTTGTTGCTCCTTTGCTCCTTTATCTATTTGCAATGTGCGTCTTGGTGTTGTTCAAAAAATGGAGGAGGGACTTACAAATGCATGCCGCCTTTGAGTGGCAAATAATGAAAATAGTTACATGCATTCGAACTGGAAAAGTGTTATGCTGCAGTAAAAAGCGGCTTGGCGTCGCTCTTTAACGACGCACCAGATTCTCTCAGTGCTTGGATCGATGGTTCGATCACATCCGCTGTATATAACATACCTGCCACAAAGCGATAGTCACATTTTCAAGTGTTTTCAAGCATTTTTTGTTACCAAAAATTTGGTCTCACGACAGGCTGGCGAAAATGATATGGTGAAATTTTTGTACCAAGAAGAACGGGGATTTCTTTAACTGCAGAATTATGAATTTCTCTTTAAAGTTACGTTCTTATTATGTTAATTTTTTCCACGAAACAAGCGAGAAAACTCACCCAATTTTTTATTTGATCTGCTAATTTGTTGCTTATAAGCTCCTAAATCGTTCATTTGATACATAGCTTTGAATTTTAGGTGAGCTTTTGCAAATATGCCAGGGGAGGTTCATGAATCTATTTGGTCCGGATTGGTGGCGTTGTGTCTGATAATTTAACGAAAATCGTATTTATTTTCCAGTTGGGTTCATACTTTAAATATATATTAACTACCTGAATATGATCTGGTTTTTAGAAACATTGGCCTGCTAGTTGGCGTCGGTGTAGATGTACTCGTATTTCTAAAAATCGTATTCACGGCCTTATTTCGTTTTCGAAAATTTTATCCCTAGAGGTCTATGGGGTCGAAATGTTCCGAAAAATCGTATTTATAACCCGATATTATTCATATCGAGAATCTTATGCTCGTATACAAAAAAGCAAACATGTTTTCGTTGCATTCCTCTTATTGCTAAACTGTATTTTTAAGGTATAAAGACTTATTTCTATATAATATTTTGCTGTTGAAAAAAAGAAAATTTATCAAATTTGAAACTTATATAAAACGAAAAAAATTAGTTATAATAACACATAAAGGCACAAATGCCATGTCATGTATATATGTTTCCTAAATGTATGATTTAATTTGCTAATAAAATAAAGAAAAGTATTAGGAATAAGATAAATATTATTAAGACTAGTATAAGAATAAAGGTAAATGCGAATTTCTAGTTGAAGAAAAGGATAAGTAAAGGAATAAAAATACAGATATGTAAAGATAAATATTATATAAAGTTGGAATTTAAATACTTAATATAAAAACAAAGTTGAAGGTGGATATGTATTGGGTTCGGGAATAAGTTCGTAGCGTTTTTACCGAAGACTTTTATTTAAGGGGGGAGGGGGGGGTAAGGGATAAACGCTAAAAAAAACACTTTTTTCATGAATTTATTGTAGCGAAACGGTTCAAGTCAGTTTATTAAAAGTTGTTGCATATTATAAAGTAACATTTCAAGAATATTTGATAAAATTTTCATGTAAAAATATTGCAAAATGAGCGAATGAGAGCACATTTACGTAGACGTCTTTTCAAAAATACATTTTGCAGTAGTCAGCATATCTCAGCGTAGAATCATCTGAAATCAAAAAAATCGAATAATTTAGTTAAAGTATGAGTTAAACTTCCCCCCAACGTTTATTTTGACGATTTATTTTCATTTTCAGCCATTTGGTAGTCGTTTGAAGTAAAAAGTGATTTTTGACGAAAAAATGCCGCCATTTTGTAGGTGTAAAACCACCTTAATATAAAAAAATGGCGAAAAAAACGTTGGGAGGAGGTTTTTTATATGTAAAATATGTGTGCAAAATTTCAAAAGGATCGGTTGAGTAGTTTTCAAATGCCAATGACTACGCACTTTAAAAAAAAAGGTTCGAGAAAACCGCGTTTAAAGTTTGTAACGGACTACGCGCGCAACTGCTGCGTCTCGGCAGATGTTTGAGGCGGCTCGGCTTTATGCTCTATAAAAAGTTTTGCTCGGATTGACTTAAAATTTTAACACGGTATTTTTGAAAAGTCTTACTACAATAACATGCAAAAAAAAAATCGATTTTTATCCCTTACCCCCCCTTAAATAAAAAATAATAATTACATCAAAAAGTTAATCCGTTACATATTCAACGATGCCGTTTAAAACCTCTTCCCACTTCTCGACCAATTTGTTGATGCCGTTCCGCCAAAAATCGCCTGGTCTGGTGTCAAAGAAGTGCCAGTTTTTAAGGACCTCTTTGTTATCGAAGGTAACATCTTTCATATGGTTTAACAAGGAGCAGAAAAGGTCCGGTAAACACGGCGGATGCTGAAGGACCTCCTATTCGGAGTGCAACAAGGAGACGAGCGTCGTCGTGAAGGAGTATGGGTCGATCAAGTCTCTTCAGTCCAATAGCCTCGTTCACGCGGTGTAGCTGGGCAATGTGGAGCTTGTTGGTGACCATGACATTCTTTCGAGCATTTTTCAGTGCACTATGCCTTCCCGGTCAATCCCACCAAACAAATAAGAGGAGTTATTTTGACATTCAAAGAAAAACGCTATTTTTTAATATAAATGATCAGATATTTATTTCATTATAAAGAGGAAGGTATGCCGTTAATAGTAGAAAATAACATCAGGCAAATGACCATCACGACCACGCTTACAGGACAATATCTTTATCATGAAATTTTCCATAACCGAATTGCAAAGTAGCTGCCCTATGTCCTCGATAGCCTTTCGAATTCCATCTTTGAGGTCTTGAATCGACCCTGGGCTGTTGGCGTAGACCTTCTCTTTTACGTGGCCCCAAAGAAAAAAGTCCCAAGTGTTAAATCACAAAATCTCGTTGGCCCATTGTGATCACCTCTTCACCTTCGAGAGATAACACGTTCCGGAAACTTTTCCCGTAAAAGATCAATGGTTTCGTTGCTTGTGTGGCACGTAGTGCCGTCTTGTTGAAAATAAACGTTGTCCAGATCAATACCATCCAATGCCGGCCATAAAAATTTTTTAATCATCGGCTCGCCTTTCGGGCATCTCCTGGAGTCACCCACTCATTTCTTTGTTTCATATTGATGTATCAGCACCATTTCTCAAAGGGCTGTAAGAGAAGAGCAGGGTCGAAAATATTGATTTTCGCCTGCTGGGTATTCCATTTCTAAGCCTCAAAACTAATGAAAAATTAAATAACTCAAAAATTCAATTAAGATGGTTCTGTAGAGTAGAGAGAGTTCTATCAAATGAATACTTAACCTTTTGCCAAAGAGCAAACAAATCGTTGTAGAATAAGAGAAAATATAAAAACGCTATGAACTTATTCCCCAACGCAGAAAACATATACTATAGCTGATGGCTCTGAAGTTTTTGCTCCCGATACCTCGTTGGCTGCGGAGTCTAGCAGGAGAGCAAAAAGTAAGTTTTCGTTTTAAAATAGAATATTTTTAATGGAATGTTGAAGAGTTACATTGATAAAGAGATTAGATGTTGTTAATCAAGCGTGCACGGGCAAAGTTCTTATATTCTCGGTGTGGCAAACAGCCTGCAAGCTCTTATGAAACTATGTTATTTCCCAGCAATCACTGGACCGCTGTTTTACGCGCAGCAGTCAGAGTTTGGATTCCGAAATGTTCGAGTGGTGTGGTCTCCCGGCCATTCTTGTATACCTTTTAATGAAAAGGCTGATCGAATTGCAAAAGAAGTGGCAGATAATGGCTCTGGCATCGAAGTTGAGTACATTGTCGATGAAGATTTGCGAATAATTGCAGAAACATTTTCTTTGAATGGTAGGAGGGGTTTCTGTCATTTGCAAGTAATTGACCTAACCTTTTGGCACAAATTTTCACAAAGTTACCAGCAAAGACCTGTTTCGAAAATTGTAAGTTAGATAATAAAGATATAAAACTTATCAACAGAATATTGGTAGGTAACACTTACGACGTCAGTTACTTGCACATTATTCGTGTCAGCAATTCAGAGTTATGTGAGAACAGTGTAGAAATAGGGACAGTAAGTCCCTAAGTAAGCAAGAGGAAATATATTTGCAGGTAATGGAGTGAGTAGCAGGCGTTGTGATCGAGATTAAAAAACAATCTCATACATATCATAGAGTTTGGTTGTATATTTTCCAAGACCTTCCAAGAAACTGCAGTATAAATCTCGACGGCTGCATATTGAAGCACACACCCATTCGGGTCGACCAACTAATACTTCTCAAATTCATTGAGCTTTGCGCCCCGGGGAATTCTTGGGCAGAGTGTTGCTCTTAGAATGAAGTGCTTGATCCGGAGCAGGATTCTGGTATGCTTTTAATTTATCAGATTCTCTTGGTGAATGCACACTGAAATAAATACAGAACATGACGTTAGCAAGCAAGTAGGCGTTTTTGATAGTCAATAATCAGACCTAAAATACCAAATACTAGGAATAGTAGTAAAACTTATGAAATAACTTGAAAATGGAACGTGCATAATCGAACACTTACAACATCATTTTCATTCATAAAACTTAAGCTCTTCCTTGAACCTCAGTCTTCAGAAGTGCAGCTTCAACAGCATTGTAAACACATCCAAGTATCCATTTAAATTTCAAAATGTGTTCCATTTCCATTTCGTAGCATACAGAGTTGCTTTAAAAGGGTCTTACGTTCCACAAACTCGTTCCATAAGAGAACAACAGTTGGAGAGCGAGAGCGAATATGCACACGATTTACACTCTTGAGAGAGCGACTGCCACTATTTGGCACATGCGCGGAAGTGGCAAATGCACCCAAAAACGCTCGCGCTCTCCCAAGCTGCTCTCGTATGGTGCTTGTTGTCCTTTTACCCGTTCGAGACAAAAGCAATTACTGTCACACTTCTGTCATTTGTGCAGCCGTGTGCTTGTTTTGCAAGTGAGAGGTGGGCGGGGTGGTTTTCATCACACCAGTACTGCGAGGTGCGCATACAAGTCAAGTTGCCTATCGTTCACCGTTCGGTTTTTGGGATTCGTTTGCACATCGTGGACAAGTTGAAAAGCATTGGCCGAGTTTTGCATGAACGCCACTAATGCTATGCGCTCGGTTAGTTTCGTTAAGGATACCAACGGTAGTGGTAACGGTAAATTCTTGCCAAGTCGCGTATTGTAGAACGACTCGTTTTCCTTTTGACTAACAATTAAAAAAAAAAGAACGTTTCTCAAACCGATGTGAATGAACGCGTAAAACTCTACGTAAGAAATAAATTAAATGTGAAGCAAAGAGTGAAGAAAAAATATAAAATATTTTTGTGTGTGCCAAAAATGCATACAAAAAACAGGCAAATACTTGGTGCGGTGAATGCGCATTGCATAATCGGCATTCGCTTATAAACAAGTCTTTTTTGTTGTATACTTGCAGGCGCAAAATATTGCTTTAAAAGGTGTGTGCATTAGAAAATCAGGCTACTACTTGCTTGCTGGCATTCCTGTGTCGCGAAACGAAACTGTGTCGATGAGTCGGTGAAAAGTCAGCGTCGTAGTCGTTGTTGCTGTCAAAAAGTGTAGCATATCGGTATGTCGGTGTGTCGGTTGGACGCTGCGTCGGCGGCACAATCATATGAGCTTAAACGAGGCATAGTTTAAGGTGAAAGTCGGTCAGTTGGAAGTTTCGGTCGCGGTGTTAAAGTCGCAAGCAGAGCGTCGTACGCAATCGAAATTGCAGCAGCTTCATTCGTGTCGAGCCACTTAGGTAAGCTGGCAGTAAACGCACCAACGCAATCAGCATAAAGTGTTCCTGACCCCGGTTAATGTCAAATGGTGTGTGTTCTCACCCAATAACCATAGAAATCGAGCGAACGATTTGACGACAGCGGTTGAAGGCTGACGTGAAGAAAGGTTTTTAAATTAAACAATGCAAATGGAAATTAAAATAATCCATTGTCTGCAAACTAGAGTCCACCGTAAAATAGAAATTTTTAAGTTTCTATTTTATTAAAATCAATGCTTTAAAGGCAAGCGAACGTGGTTTGTAATTGTGGATGAAGCCTATGTGAGAACTTGTTGCAAATGCCCAATTTAAATAAGTGTAGCATACTTTTAAGCGGCTAAGCAAAGCATAGTTTTACGCTGACGTTTAAAAGTGGCAAGCAACGCCTTAAGCAGAAAATAAAAGTTAAGCTAGCATAATTTCAGGCGCACAAGAAGGTTAACGAACACTAAATAAATATTTCTAATTTAATTTTTCGCGCCAGAATTAATATTTAGCGCTGTTTTCATATTTTAACAGTAGAAAGTACTTCAAGTGCTAGCGCGCCTAAAAATATGTAGCCATGAAAATGTGAATGTGTGTGACTACTGGAAAAGAGCCTTTATCTACAGTGGAAATATTGAAAAAATATTATATATGGAACATAAAAAAAATTACGTACCATGGCATAGGCATCACGAGACAAAGTACCTTAATAATTTTACCATTTTCGTGCTGATGACAATATAATTCCAATTTTGTGCTGGCATGACTACAGGTGCAGCAAAACAACTGTTGATATTGGCAGACAGGCGTGCCGTGCAAACTTTTAGATGTTAAAAGCGCACACATTTATTTGCTTATCCTTCACATAAAGCGGAATAAAATCGTATGTGTGTAAGGTAGACGTGTTTATAAGAATATTTTATAAAGCATAGCATATTTGTAGGAGCATAAATTATTTAACAAATCAGAGGTGAAAACAATATTGAATTGAGTGCGCAAAAATTAAAATAATTTAGTCATAAAAATTGTTGATTTATGTGGAACGCCTAAAAACATGCTGCGAGGGCGTGCTTGATAAGAGGCTGCCGAAAAGAAAATTTTAACGCTCAAATAAATAACACACACGAATAGAAGTACCTGCTGAACTTCAACTAAATGGGCTAAGTGCCACATTAAAGTTAGATTTTGCACATATTTAAATAAATGTAACATACTTTCAGGCAATTGCCAAGCTTCAAGAAGCACCAGTGCTGGCATTTGTCAAATGCCTGCTACACTTCTAAGTAATTGGAGTATTTATTTACGTTCTCATGTCAGTTAACAAGTTCGTGCGAAGTATTTGCGCCTAAAATTATGTCAGCTTCACTTTCACTTTGAGTGCACTTCAAACTTTTGCGCAGGCAGCAAATCTGTGCTTGAACTCAAGACTTGCAAGCATTCCACCAGCACGAGAATTTGAATAATTTTTCCAAAAGAGGAATACAAGTTTAAAAAATGTAACATACTTTCAGGTGTTGTGAAGTTATAAAGTGCAAAAAGAGAAATTCCAAAGCTAGAGTGCGCTTGGTTTGAGTGGCAACAAATTACCATTTCACATACCGCATTAGATACCTTTTTACGAGAAGGCGCCGTGTGGCAAAACTTTGCGCCTAAAAGTTAAGTTAAGTGAGTTGCGCGAGTGTTGGAAACTCGGTCAAAAAGAAGTGAAAAAAAAAAATCAAAAAGTCAGACATTCATTTGTAACTGGCATTTGATACGTCTACAGAGACGCGCAAAAGTCGACAAAAACACCGGAGCATTAAATAAAAAAAATTAAAAATAAAAAAAAAATGGGAAAGTATTGAAAAGTTGCTGTGGGTAAAAGTGGTTTTGAGAATATTTTCGTTGCATACTTGCTGGCGCGTAAACGAAACTTTCGTGCACACCCAACCAGTTTGCCAACATTTTGTAACTGATATGCCATGTCGACCCACTACTAAACTGACTAACCAACTTGCAGCCAAGCGAGAAGTCGCCAAATTGCCAGCCTGCGAGAATAGAGTGAGCTGCGCTACCCGGGCGTATACTCCACCCACGACTTGTGCATGTGTGCTACATACATATAAGGCCTAGGTGCTTATACACAGGCATATTTGAATAATAAAATAATTTATTTCACTCAAATTTATGGCAATCCAATCGAACATAACACAAATTTCTGAAGTGAGAAAATAAAATTTTTTTTGTTTTTGCAATTTGTGTCAGAAGTTTTATTGTGACAAATATTGGAGATTGTGAAGTAAAGTGTATCAGCAAAGTATTTTATTATCTAGTAAATATCACATAAAAAACGTGTGTGTGTGCTTTCCAATCTGTAAGTATGCAATTTGTATGCAAAAAATAAATCAGCCTAGCATTCTATGATTCTTCAAGTTTGGACTTTTGCTTTTTTGCACAACATTCTTTACTTTGTTGTTGTTGGCAAATGTGCGCACAAATTTCTCATCTGTAGCGTGCACACGTGAAGGACATCATCTGGCTGTAAATAAAGATTTCATATACGCAGCTCGTAAAATTCGCAAGGCTACGCAGTTCCGCGCTTTATTTCCCATAAGGATTTAGCGCCAGCAGCAGCAGCAGTACGACAAAGCTACAAACACATACATACATATGTGCTTATGTGCTTATGTGAATGTATGTATGCATAGCATAACAACAGGCGCGTGCTACGCTTTAAGCGCAATAACGCACACATTTAACAGGTAGGCACGAATTTACTTTTACGAATTTATGGCAAACAAAAAAAAAATATATATATATATTTTTTCCTCTTACTCGACAGTAATGGGGAACACTATGGTCTTTCTCTAGTTCTTTCCTATATCTATTGGAAATTATTATATTGGCCCTCTTGTCACATGTGAACGCACAATCGCGTGTATTCTCTAAAAGTTACACTTCACATAGTTTATTTGTGCGTTTAGTGCCGTTAAATGAAGGAAATGTGTAAAAAAATTTATCTCAGTCATATTTGCCGTGAAAATATTACCGGACATAAGCACATTTAAATGTCATAACCTTTTGATGACCGTACAAGTTTCACACCTGTCAAGCCAAGTGTCTTTTGTAAGAAGTTTTTCGTCTATAAAATTCATGGCCACACTTGATTGTCTGTAAGTCACTCGCGCGTACTTTTCGGAGCTTGAACTTTTTTTCATCTCAACTCTTTTTGATTTACTTTTCATTATGTGCACATAGAACCATTCATATTAGGGTGCGGCACTCGTCATATGAAAAGAAATAAAACAAACAAAAAATCCTACTGGTTTTTCATCCGAATTGTAAAATTTGTTTATAATATTTTAAGATTACCACCAAAATATTGCCGAAAAAATATGAAGATTTACGTAACGAAGGCCCAGTAGAAAGTACGTAGTTTACAATAAATAAATAAATACTTGTTTTAGAAATACTTTTTCCAAAAATCACTTCAGTGTTAGCTGAAACTGCCTATTGATTTTCTTTAAGATTTCCTGAAATCCATCTTCCAACAAAAAAAATCTTTGATGCTATTGTTTCTCATTATTTTGACTCCATTGTTAACATTTTTCAACGTTTTCAAGCATTCCTTAGCTTAAATTTATCTCTCAACAAAAAAAAAAAGATGTCTAAAAACAAATTTTATGTATATTATAAAAGTTTAATTTTTTCCGTTGTTAATATTTTTCAAGCAGAACCTTTAAGCTTAAACTTACCTCTCAACAAAAAAAATATTTTGTAAACAAATTTTATTTATAAAAGCTCAATTTATTCAGTTTGCAAATCGGTCTAGTTTCCTTAAATCTATCTTCCAAAAAAAGAAAGAAAATGCTATTGATTTTCATTATTTTGATTCGGTTGTTAAAATTTTTCAATATTTTCAAGCAGATCCTTTAAGTTTAAAATTATCTTTGATCCAAAAAAAAATTTTTTTTAAACAAATTTTATTTATAAAAGCTGAATTTTTTCAGATAAAGGGTGGTTAAGTCTCAAGGGTGGGTGTTGATTTTGAAGAAAATACAATTTTTTTAGGAAATTATTATCATTTCTCTTTATTATGATAATATTGGTATATTTCAATTACGTATGAAACAAAATATCGGCCAAATAGCCACCGCGGCCTCGGCGGCACACCTCCTCATCCTTTATCTCTTGAATTGTTGCTGGCTTATCGACGTACACCTTTTTTTTTCAAATAACCCCAAAGAAAGAAGTCCAACGGTGTCAAATCACATGATCTTGGCGGCTAATTGACATCGCCGCGACGTGAGACTATTCGGCCATCAAATTTTTCGTGCAAAAGAGCCATTGTTTCGTTAGCTGTGTGACAAGTGGCACCGTCCTGTTGAAACCACATATCGTCCACATCCATAACTTCCAATTCGGGCCATAAAAAGTTCGTTGTCATCTCACGATAGCGAACACTATCGGTACACAGTAACTGCCTGACCGACCTCATTTTGGAAAAAATACGGCCAAATGATGCCGCCGCCCCATAAACCGCACCAAACAGTCACTCTTTGTGGGTGAATTGGTTTTTCGGCAATCACTCTTGGATCCAAATGCGGCGATTCTGCTTATTGACGAATCCACTGAGGTGAAAATGTGCCTCATCACAAAATCACGAAGTGCGCGATATGCATTTTGATTTGAACGCCCTTTTTCATAATAAGCCTGAATAACTTTAACGCGTTGCTCGATTGTGTATCTTTCCATGATTCAAATTGAGTTAATCTGAAATTGAAAAATTTCAAATGAAATGCAGAAAAAGCTTGACGTTTAGGTGTGGTTTAAATTCAACATCGGCCCTTGAAATTTAACCACCCTTTATTTTCAAATCGGTTTAGCTCACGTAAATTTTACTATTTTTCCGAAATTTAATTTTAGTATTTGGAATACAATAAATTTTATAATTAAAATAAACGAGTCACATGGGTTTTTGTTGGGACACCCTAATATACAAATAAATTTCATATTCACGTGTTGTTTACGGAAATACATAGCAAATATCTGATATTTGTGACTTTCTGAAGTTATTCTGCATTTTTTAGAACAATAAATTGGTTGCTGTTTGCATGCCAAGATTCATGTGTATTTTTAGCGCAGAAGTAATAGTCACAAATTACTCTAAAAATTCAATTTTTGAAGATAGGCAGCGATGGAGAGTGATATTTCGTCATTTTTATTATATTTTATGTAATAAAATACTTTATTAATACTAAAGGAAAGGTAAAATATGTAGCAAATTCTGGACAATTTTTCATTTTCCTTCCTATTGGTTAATTCTGTCGACTTTTGGCCGATTGCCTGCTTCCATCTTGTCTCCGATCCAAGTGCTAAATGGAAGTAGCTCAAATGTGATAATTGTCGCTTAAATCCACTGAGCAGACATACAAATTTGTGTGACTATTAATCAGTACTTGATGATTGTTTAAGTTGATTCAACGTGATTCGAGCACAATTGTTGTTTTAACAGTTGTTGCACAATATTTTTCTACGGGTTTTCTTATATGAGACCATCTTTTCATTGCGAGCAATCATCTGCTTTTTTTTGTTTGTTTTTGGTGGGTGGGGTAGGGTTCAAAATGCCTTTGCACTTATAGCGACCGTCGTCTACTGCGTCGTGTGGTGTGACACCAAAATGATCCCTCCATTCCTTTTGGGGAGACAGCCTTCCCGGAACTGCTTTCTATATTACTTCGGAAGGGCCCAGAACGGCATCCATAAAGGACTAATTCTATTCACCCACGTCTGGGTCCACCATATTTGTAGCTAGCTTTCATGCTAGAGGCTCGTCTTCTTGTGTCCTATCTGTGCGGCTTCACTTTGTTGTACTGCATCGAGGTCGATCTTTTTTTCCGTAGTGCGCTTTTATTGTGTTCTTTCATTTTCTTTGCTTTTATTAAATCTATAGTTACAAAATTTTACGGAGTGGATGAACAAAATAACTTAAAAATAATAACTGAAGATAAGACTAAAAGTTAGTTTATTGCCTGCTTTGGTCAAAATAGAGATATTGAATAATATAATAGGAAGGCTGAACTGAAGATTGAGACCATTAAAATTTCTATTAATTTCTTTAAGAGATCCCATTACTAGATCTCTTAATTAATTTAACAAAATTTGATTTAAAAAGTGAGAATGCATTGGGAATATTGAAGTTTATCTGCTCCAGTAGATCTGAACTATCGATGATACCACAACGTATGAGAATTAGTAAAAAGTAATTGAGGAAAGTGATTTCAAATTAATTAAGATACAACGGACCCTATAAGACGGACATTGCTCGTTAGAATCAAGATAGTGCAAAGCAAACTTGACAAAGCTGCGTTGAACTCCTTTGATAATTCGCGTATAAACAGTAAAAATGGGATTTAAAAATATAAAATATATTTAATTTATTAATGACAAAGTTTACTTGAACGAGATTGACAATAAACAGGCCTTTAAATATCAATTACTAATATTGGCTGGTGCAGGAATTTTGTATTAAGTGGAGTAGACAAAACAATTTGGTTGAGGTCGAAGATTTCGAAGATGCAAAAAGGGCTATACTCATTCGTATCACTTTTATTTTACTTATGAAGGCAGCCGCCGTAGTCGAATGGGTTGGTGCATGACTATCATTTCGTAGGCTTCAATCTGCGCGCATTAAATACCAAAATGAAAGAAAAAGTTTTTTCTATTGTAATAACGGTCGCCTCTCGGCTGGCAATGGTGAACCTCCGAGTGTGTTTCTACTATGAAAAAGCTCCTCATAAAAATAAAAAAATATCTGCCGCTTGGAATCGGGTTAAAACTGAAGGTCCCTCCATTTGTGGAACAACTTCAAGACGTACGCCACAAATAGGAGGAGGAGTTCGGCCACACATTTTGGGTGTAAGCGCCAATTATATATACATATTTTTATCACAAATATTTAAAGTATGTTTTACTTACCGGAATATGTGAAACTTAAAAAAAATGTTACCAAAGTGGCTGTAAAATCACAAGCACACACACAATTGAATCAGATAATCGGTACGCATCAGTTGTGCTATAGAAGAGCGTAAAGTGGCATTTATAGCGTTCAAAGTATCGCTACATCTGCACTGTCCTGTCTTATTTGAGATCACGATAAGTTCCGTATAAATTTGGATTAAAAAATTCCATAGCGAAAAAAATCATATTAAACAAACATTTAATACTAAATATTCAAAGTTCCATAGCGAAAATCATATTAAGCAAACATAATTATTAAATCCACACGCCACATGGCTAAAAACACGCCCTTGATACTATGTAGTCGGATTTCCGCCTATTGGCCGCCCAGAATTATTAGCACCACTGCTTTACTATTGCAGTCCATTTGGTATTCGGTGTATAAATAATTAACACTTTTTTGGCCATCTCTCCGAATTTTCATCTTAGCCCTTTTTATGAGAAGTAAGGAATTTGGAGTAATGCAGACTTTTCTGACTGTACTCTTTTTTTTGTCAACAAATTAGATCTGGATCTTATCTCAGAAAATAAAAGTCATCCGCTGAAAGTGGCCATTTCCTAAGTATTTTGCACCCAGCTGTGTATAAGAAGACTCATGAGGTACTCGAGCAAAAAATCATGCATAATATTTGTGTCAAATCAAGACCTTAAATCGTAACTTGGCGGTCAAAACTTAAAACGTACGGTTACAGAGCAGCAAAAAGGTGGTAAAGTAACGTGTACGAAGGTTCAAAGTTTGCTTTTAGTTAATTAAATGTATGATGAATCCGCTTGTTTTATGAAAGAATTCATTATGACACTATTTTGCTAAAGTTAGATTAGTTTAGCATGACTGCTCTTACGAGGGGCCCACTTGGCCAAATCCCTGAATTTTGCTTAGGTACTAGGATAGCTTCATATTGACTAAACTTCACAGCTTCCCGATTTGTTTTAAATTAAAAAATTAATTCACAAAATATAATTTTCGGTTAATATAAAGTGAAGCCATTTTTTTTTGTAAATCACATTTGGCAATTTTCGCTAATAACTTCTATTTGTATCATACACATAAGTAAATATGTACATACATACGTATATGAAATAGATTTACATCGTTCATAAAATATATTACTTATATTCGAATACTAATTTTAATTTTAATTCATTTTTCATGCCATTCTTCAGTTTGTTTCGATTTAAGTAAAAAGTACCCTTCTTAAATGCGTGAAGTGTCAAAACTTAAAAGTCACAAGGGAGCAAACCTTTAATAAGTGAATATTTGCACATTTTCTTTAAACTATTAAAAACTATTTGAAGCTATAAAAATGTTTTTGATTTAAATTTTGAGAGAAGTCTAACTACAAAGTGGCACAAAATTAATGACCCTATCGGAAGATTTATGACTTTTGCCAATGGCGTTGTACCACAATCATATTTGACACTTGTGAATTAAACAGCTGCAGTATACAAACAGATGAGTTATGGAGTGCGCAAAGGTTAAAATAAAGTTCTTTTTTTATTTTCTTATTTACAGTTCTTCAGAAAAAAAATTGGATGATTAATTTTGCGCCACCTTGTAAAGAAACTCTTGGCACATACATTTTATTTCAGCAATTTTTTGAACTTTTCGTAATATTTTTAGGTATAATTTTGAGAAACATATCCTGAAAATTTACCTTACCTTTTGGATGATTAATTTTGCGCCAACTTGTAAGCCAACTCATGACACATGCAGTTTATTTCAGCAATTTTTTGAACTTTTATTAATATTTGTAGGTATAATTTTCAGAAATATATCGTGAAAATTTATTTTACCTTTTAGACGATTAATTTTGCGCCACCTTGTGAACAAACTTTTGGCACATACAGTTTATTTCAGCAACTTTTTTAACTTTTCGTAATATTTGTAGGTCTAATTTGGAGAAAAATATGAAAATTTATTTTACCTTTTAGACGATTAATTTTGCGCCACCTTGTAAACACAATTTTGGCTCATACAGTTATTTCAGCAATTTTTTGAACTTTTCGCAATATTTTTAGGTATAATTTTGAGAAATATATCATGAAAGTTTATTTTACCTTTTGGATGATTAATTTTGCGCCACCTTGTAAACACACTTTTGACTCATACAGTTATTTCAGCAATTTTTTGCACTCTTATTAATATTTATAGGTATAATTTTGAGAAATATATCATGAAAATTTATTTTACTTCTTCATTAAATTTTTGTTCAGTTTCATAAAATTTTGGTTTAGAACTTAACTTGAGTAGTTGGTGTGAATGTACATACTCCAAGTTTGATAATACCTACTATAATATGTGACAAACTGTATGAATACTTACATATTGCACTACATATTCTTTTTTTTTCAATTGTTTTCCTAAATATTTTTAATCAGCTTTTCTTGCCTGTTTTGGTGAAAGAGCCACAGATTTCCGAGAGCTCTAAATAATTTCAAGAAATTCTTTATATGGACCATCCATACGCACATCTTAGGTATATATATACCTATTCATATGCATACCCGCACATATAAATAATAACTTTATTTCCTTTGAATCTATTTGAGCGCTAGATTTCCCATTTAATATTCACATTTAGTATGCATGCATTTCCAAGCATTTCAACAAGTGTGAACATAAAAATTTCAATGCAAACACTCACAACCGACACTATGGACCGCTGTCTAATGGACTGACTGTAGCTTCTGACTTTACAACTTTTTAGATGGCCGTTAGTTGCAGACAAGTGAAACAATTTTTTTTTCAATGCAGTTTATTGGAAAATGAAGAATTTAAATTTGCCATAAATTTGCATTTTCATGTTTACTCAGTATGACATACACACACAAATAGGAAAATATGAAATTTCTTGTATAAAATTTTTATCGCAACCTCCTAATTCACATCTAACCAACCAAAATAATAAACAGATGTATTTTCTTTCAGAAGCGGCAAAAATATATTTGCTAAAAACTTGCTGTCGACAGCTTCAAACTATTTTTGAAATACTGAAAAATGCAATTTATGTTTGCATGTTTGCTTAAAAATATTCGGATATTTTCCTATTTACTTGAGATAAGGAAATATTTGTTTACACATTTGATTGGTTTATCATTTAAGAAGCCAAATGGTATTGCAATATTTGCAAAAGATGTTAATAAGCTTATACATGGGCAATTAAATATACGTAAATACATATATTTACATACACACATACATACATACGTATGTGTGTGTTCAAAAGCATAACTTGAAGAGGAAGAGGTAAAAATGCCACACTTAAGTTCTTACTAGAATTTTCAATCTCAAATTTCTTAGTTATAAATAAAGCACTACTGCGAAGATTCTGCAGTCCAGGAGTGCTTCCAGAATTCGCCGAAAAGTCGCTAAGGCTTAAATGTAAGAAGAGTTAAATGCTTGGATACTTAATTATATTTTTCATGGAGAAATACAATGATTTCTATATATAGGGCATCCCGATGAAGAAGTGAGCACATTTTATTGCTTACGGCACCCATCCAAACTCTGTTGTGGCTCTGAATGTGTAAAAAAAAATTCTACCAAAGCTATTTTCAATGTGAATCATTCATTTTCTCACCACTCGCAAAGCAAAAGTTCTATCCACTTCAATATTTGAATGGAGCTAAAGTAAAGTTGCGTCTTTGCAGTCATATGGTATCAATGGGGTTATTAGCTATCGAGCTATAACTAAATTCGTGGAGTTTCATTAACAAATCGTTTATGAAAATCTGATATGAAATGACAAATTTTTGACAAAAATATAATTTTTGTTATTTTTGAGAGCTCGAAAAATTTTTTGTTTCATAATTTACACCACATAGGCTTTTAAATAGGAGTCCAGTTTTATTTTCAACTTATTTTCGATCCCCCTAATGCATTTTTACCTACTTATTTCTATAATAATAGCCATGAACTAAATATTCATTAAAAAAAATCAAATTTAACCAGGTCTCAGCTTGCATTAAGAAAAAATTGCAAATCATTCTTTTTCCTGTTTTAAACTCACTCTGATGCATGCATAAAATTCCCGTATTAAAATAAATGAATTAAATTTCATTGAAACAATTTAAACATTTTGTAAAAGTTTGGATTAAAAAAAGATGCATACATTATTCTTCGACCCACTCTAATGTATTTATAATTTTACTGAATTAAAGTAAATGAAGTAAATTATCAATGAAAAAATTTAAAAATTTGGTAGCAGTTTACATTAAAAAACATGATTGCACGAACTAAATTTCTAAAAAATATTACACTCGCATTAAAAAAAATATGTAACTTTTTTTTCAACCCACTCTAATGTGCATGTAATTGTTACCTTATTAAAATATAATATATGCATGAAGTGAATTTCCATATAAAAATGTAACGCCTTAGTAGCAGCTTGCATTCAAAAAAATTTCGAAATTTCTTTCGACGCACTCGAATGTATGCACAATATTACCGTTTTAAAATAAATGAATTAAATTTCACTGAAAAAATGTAAAAAATTGGTGGCTGTTTGCATTCTTTTCTCGATGTTGCTCAGGCCTTCGACAAAATGTGGCATGACGTACTACTCCATAAAATTAAAATCTTGCTTCCAAGGGAGTTTTCGGACCTATTTACTTCGTATCTAAATAACTGATATTTCAGGATTAAGTGCGATAGCTCTTATTCAAGCCTAAATCAAATTAAAGCCGGGGCTCTACAAGGCAGTATACTTTACGTGCTTTTCACATCTGACCTATCGGTCTCTGAGACTAGCACTATAGCTACCTTTGCTGACGATACGTGCATTTTAGCAATAGGAGTCGACGAGACACTGTCCACTCGCAAACTTCAGGAAGATGTTAACAAAATCACTGAACGAACTACAAAGTGGCGTATAAAACTTAATGAAGCCAAGTCACTTCATGAGGATTTTAGAAACAAAAAAATTCAATATCATCCTGTATATATTTCTGGCACGTAAATTCCTTACTCCAATACGGCGAAGTACTTAGGGATGGCGCTTGATGCCAAACACGTGGAATTAAACCTCAAAATGCAAAAATTTAACTGGCTTACTGGAAGAAGGTCTCCTCTTTCCATACAAAACAAACTTTTAATTTATAAACAAGTATTTAAACCTGTGTGGATTTATGGTATATAGCTATGGGGCTGTGCCAAAAAAAAAAAAACTCATATCGAAAAAATACAACGATTTCAAAACAAGTTTCTAAAGAACGCAGT
Organism: Anastrepha obliqua; assembly: GCF_027943255.1. Taxonomy (NCBI): domain Eukaryota; kingdom Metazoa; phylum Arthropoda; class Insecta; order Diptera; family Tephritidae; genus Anastrepha; species Anastrepha obliqua. The sequence continues at coordinate 62,897,100 of NC_072893.1, read as the reverse complement.
AAACGCACCATGGTATGTGAGGAACCCTAATTTACATCGTGACCTCAAGATGTCATTAGTATCAGAAGTTGTCAAACATTACGCTGTAGCTCATGCCGAAAGGCTTGAAAAACATACTAACCTGGAGGATCGGCGACTTGCCAATTTAGATGACCAATGCCGGAGACTTAAGGGGTAACACCACTGTACACGCGTAAAATAAACACGATTTTTACGATTTTTTTTTTTTTTGTATAGAAGGAAAGGGAAACAATCACTCTGATTTGGGAAGTTATTATTTATATACTAAAATACAGAACTACAAAGTTTGATCGAAAAATTTTACAAAATGGTGGCATTGGAGACATTTTTGTAATGTGGTTTCTCTTGAAGGAGCTCCGCGGCACGCAGCACAGAGGGTGCTAATTTAAATCTGGAACAAAGAAACATTTTTTTCTTAATCTAGATAAGAATAGCTAGAGAAACACGTAGGGGATCTAAAAAATATTTATTTTTGTGGAATTAGCAAGCATTTGAAGGAAAAAACTCTATTTTGGACTAAAAAAACGGGACTTAAATAATTATAACAATCGTTAAAATTAATCTATCGAAAATCCCCTACGCTCTTCTCTTAAGAAGGTTATTATACAGACGTAGTGAAAAACCTGATTAAAAATATTTAAAATTGTTTGAGTTATGCTGCGTGCCAATTTCAGAAAACGTGTTTTGAGAAAAACGCGTTTAAAGTTTGGAAATTTGGAGAAGTCGTTAGGTAGCAGTCACTAACGCTTGGTTAAAAGCTTAAAATATTTATGAAATAGACTTCGATAACGTATAAAACTTTTTGTTCTGTATTTTAAAAGGTTCAAAGAATTTTTTAAGCTTATAAAAAAAAAATCAATTTTTTGAAATTTCTACAGTGGTGTTACCCCTTAAACGATAAAAACCAAATGATCTTGTTCCAGAAATTTTGATGACTGACAAATATATGTAAATTTCCAGTCATATACGTATTTCCTGTAAATACTGTCGAATTTAATAAAATGATATTACTTGATAGTTGTGAACTAGGTGTAATAGAATGAAATGTATTTAAATATTTATAACGTTTCAATAAAATAAGAAAAAAAAAGTTTGCATTTAAAAAAATGTAAAATTTTTTTTCGACCCAATCCAATGTGCTTTTACCTGTGACCATATTAAAATATATACCGAAATTAAATTTTCATGGGAAAAATGTTACACTTTAGTAGTAGTATTTAGTAGTAGTATTTTCGACCCACTCTAGATAAGATTAGATTAGATTTGTGGGGGGCTGGACAAGTCCAAGCACTCAGTCAGTAGACCACACCCGGATAGATATCAGTAGAAAGAATAGAGATAGGAAAAATAAAAGGTGGATGGTAAAAACGGATAAATTATTATAGTTTGAAGTTAATCTTCCACAAATCTCTTCAAATCATTGATGAATTTTAAGTGATCCGGAAGAGGAAGAGTATGAACTTTGTCCATACTCATTGTATCGCAAACCAATATCCTAAGTCTGATTCTGGAACATGCAGGACAGCTACAGAGAAAATGCTCTGTAGTTTCGTCATTCTCAAGACAGGATAGGCATATCGGGCTGTCTACGACCCCCATGGTAGCCATATGCTGACCACAGTCGTCGTGCCCTGTGATTACACCCACCAGTACTCTCAGGTCCTTTCTGCTGAGTTTTAGGAGAAAGGTCGCCATTTTCCTGTTTGGCTTTTTCACATAGCACTTGGCTATTCTACACGAGTTCAACCAGGCCAACGTCCTCTATGGGTAGACCTCATAAAGTCGTCAATCCATAGTTGAATTGATGCGGAATTGACACCTAGAAAGGGTGCAGGGCCTAGTGGCATACTTGCAGAGCCTTCATTTGCCAGTTTATCAACTAACTCGTTCCCTGTAATACCACAATGTCCAGGCACCCAAATAAGACTAACTTTGTTGTGTTTTTGTGTAACAGTGTTCAGTTTTGTCTTACATTCACCGACTAACTTCGAAGAGCAGCGTGGGTTAGCAAGTGCTTTCAGTGTAGCATGACTGTCTAATGCATGATAGAGTACGTATACTAAATAAACAAAAAACAAAAACACGTTAACATTTTGGGCGTAGCTTTCATTAAAAAAAATTACACATGTAATTATTAAAATATTAATTTTATATAAAACAAAAAGATTAAAAAGAAAACAAAAATATACTACACAATTTACGTAAGCAAAATTTAGACACATTTATGAAACAATTGTAATTTTTCGACATTTAACATTCTTGACATCTACTTGAAAATTTCGGAAGTGCACATCTGGGATTGCCATTCAATCACCAATTGACCCAATTTTTCCTAAGCTTGAATTGCGTTGTCCAATGGTTAAGATCTTTTTTAAATATTCTGTATTGTTTTATTTTGATATGTTTAGTCATGATTTTGGTAGAAAATTTTATTTCCAATTACTTTCACTTAATTTCACGTAGCTGAAAAGTTTTTAAGCCGCAAAAATTCTTTGTATTCGATTTCAATTAATTTGTTCTACTTCTTCCCTTCTTCACTCAATATTGTTGGCTTAAGGCAAAAATTGAATATTTTTTTAATAAATTTTGTGCCTCTGCATGAATTGTTTCTTTTCGATAACTCACAAAATGTATGAATTAAAATCAAAACTTTCTGATAACAGCGCTGACCCTTAGTGATTTTTGCGCGGCATTTACTTGTTTAATTGCTTACTAAACTTTTAGAATTTTTTGCTTCTGTGGTATTTTTATGGTTTGACTTTTTCATGCTACTGGCTCACAGGGCATAAAGTTTGCGCAAGTTACTTGTATTATTGTTTTTTTACTTCAATTTTTTTGTACGCTACCAAATTTCCTTTCATTCTCAGTCATTCGTATGATTTATGCAAAAACAAAAACCGCGGAAGTGGCCAGTCAAAACTAAAGTTATGAGAAAAAAGCAAAAACAAAAAAAAAAATATGCCATATAAATGAGAATAAAGTAACGAATTAAAAATATGCGCTTACATTTTTTTCGCATATCTCTATCCACTTTCGCTCAAAATTTTTTAGCGCCCACTTCAACGTATTAGAATGCGATGGTGACCCAGCACCACCCAGTTGTCGGATGCTATAGCAAGTTGCTATAGAAACAATTTGATTTGTTTGTGTTCTTGCAGCTAAACTCGAAATGGACTAATTCAGTTAACTGTCGCTGCCGCCACAGAGTCAACGCCTACTCTGCATGCCCCCGCCCACACAATCTGCATACAATTTGAATCCTACTTCCAGCGCACGAATTTTGTGGCATTCCGTTTTTATTTTCGTTTTATTAATATTTTTTTTGTGAGTTTTTAAGTGGCTTTAGAAAAGCGTATTGTGGGCTAAGGGATGTTGGCGGCGCACTTGCTGCCAAGCCACACGCATTGTTTTTCCTTTTAGCCCACTTCCTTCCGACCGCATCGCAAACCAAACCACCAAATTGAGTATTCCACTGCCACAGCTCCCATTCCGCCTCATTCTTAATTCATTTCCTGTACGAAAAGCCATCCGCAGTCAAGTGGTGGATTAAGTAGTGCTGCTGCCGCCAATGCAGTGGCCGTTATTTTGCATAGTCCGCTGTTTTGTTTTGTTTTTGCGTTTGCCTTTGCGTTTGCGTTTGGTTTTATTCATCAAACTTAGTGACACCTTAACAAATGCTTAATAATTAATTAAAAAATGCGATTGGTAAAATAAAAAAGCAAGAAAAAAGTAGTAAGAAAAAAAAATTATTAAAAAAGTATTGCTGCTTGCCCACTTGTCCACAACACTCTGCGTTTTCTCTCTTCTCGCATACTTCGACACGTCGCTGATTTTCGTTCTACTTAAACTACGATTGCCACACTTCCAGCAAGTTTTTTCTCCCATTTTAGCATTTTCGTGTGAATTTGTTTCAATTTTTGGGCATCGGTAATTATGAAAAGTTTATTGTGGCCGTTGAATGCTTATTTTTTAAATTTTATAATTTCCTCAAGCTCTGCTTGCACTGCTGCTTTTGCCGTTACTTCGATAAAAATATGCTTTGCGGTTGAGATGTAGCAGCTTTTTTTGATTTATACGTTTACAATTTTTTGGTGAACCTTTTCCATTTTTTCCGATAACTTTTCTAAAGTTACATATTGTAATTTCGTGCTACCCATTGCCCTTGCACATCTGGATAAAAGTTAAATTACCACTTGATAGAGTTTTCTTCCCTTTCACTTTTTTATTTATAATTTTTTTTTCTTTTTTATTCAATAAAGTGTTGGTGAAGGTTTCAGAGGCTTGTGTTTAGTATTGTAATTTAAAGTTTTTACATTTAAATTAAAAAGGTATTCTATTGAGCCAGTAGTGTTCCCTATGGCACTATTGGTTAACTAGAAGTTTATATCCTTTCCCTACATTTGAAAATTGACTAGTACTGTTCGGCAGTCGGCTTATGAGACCAGGTTTTTCTGATAGTCTGGGTTGCATATTCAAAAATAATTTCACAGTTTTCCCAGTTTCGCTTTTTATTTTAGTTTCAAGAAAGAACTTGTGCTGATCTCTCCTTAAATCAATGTGAACTGTTCAAAAATTTTAGATGATCTCCCATTTTCACAGTAACTCATTAAAGCATTTTTTATTTAAAGAGATGAATCTTCTAGAACACTGGCACTGACGAGGTCAAGGATGACAGATTACATGGTCTTCCGAAGCAAAATTGTGTGAGTTACTTTGGCTGCCACGTCTTCGGGAATTCGGCACCAGAATGATGCCCACTCATTTTACGCGTATTCTTACGCTCTTTCAATCAGTTGTTATTCAGACGACGACAAAGTATTTAAGATGAAGGCTGCGTTGATTTTTTTCGTATGCCACCAACAATTTAGTCGTAAGAAACCGCCGTTATATAACGCGTAATGTCAGCAAATCAACTGATTCATTCAAATTCGCTGAGAGCCGTGTAAAGGTCTGGGATTGGTCACACCTTCTGAATTCCTCTCATCATGCAGAAGATGCAGAACTGTGTTTCTGCATAAGTCATATGCTTGCATGCCTAATCTGTGGGCGTGCCTGCAGAGAGAGTGCCCCGTTGTAACATAAATCAGTGTTCTAAGAGAATGTTTATTTTGAATGTTTTTAAATGTTTCTGTGTGCTTGTCGCTCGTAAAACTTGTATTAGTTTCCCTAAAATAAGTAACTTTCTTGTATACTAGCAATAATAGCACTTCAGTAGAAGTTTATTGGCTACGATATCGGCTCTGCGCATTGCCTATATGCTCGTTAGGTAGTTTTGTGCCGAGTCTCTGTAGTTCATCTATCCTATTCCCAAATATTTTACAGTGATCAGGAATGCTACATTTGAGCGGAATGACTCAGCCATCTCGTTATGATATAGGTGGCGTTTTATAGCTACCTTAGAGGCGGCCGACTGTTGATTGGGTTGAGTGATTTAGAGATGTTCAGAATACACATCTATGACTACTTTAACCGCGAGCTTTGAGCCATCTGTGTATATATGGATGGACTTCTCCAGTCTTACAACACCTCGTTCGCGTTCATCCTTTGAGGGTGAGCAGGACTACATAGTCTACTATAAAAAAATCTTTCTGTGGGTTTTCGGGTGCGAAGAATTTTTATCAAAAGGGGCCGCTAGAGTGAGTTTTATTAAAAAACGAAATGTAATTTCAAAGGTTTTTTTCGGCTAAAATGCAAGCTTCCAGCTTCGAAAATCGTGTTTATTTTTACATTTTTTTCTGCTGACGGTAATGGGTATTTTCTTTAATATTAAAAAATCTACTCAAAACTTGCACTTTATTATACTATCATAAAATTCAATGAGCTATACAATTTTTCACTTGAAATTTGTAAAATTCTGTGTAAAAAGTTTAAAATTTTATTAAAAAATTTCCGAATTTGTAAAAATTGTATACAAAGTTCAAAACTTTTCTTTATATCGTCCCCTTAGTATAACAATAGCCTATGTGCTCATAGGCTATTATTTTTTTATTGAATTTTTGGATTCTCCATCGTCGATTTTATATATGGTCAAAATTTTGTCAAATTCTAGTTCCACAAATTGGGTCAAAACGTTAGTCAAAAAATAATAAATATTTACAGACATAACGAGATTTGAGTGAGAGCTACTTTCGGCAAAAAGTTTGAAATTCATTTTCTCAAAACATCAAAAAATGTATAGGCTATTTTAATACTAAGGAGACGATATGATTCTTGTTGTGGTATGAACTATACTTTTATAAAAAAAATGATTGAAATTGCAAAATACATAGAAAAATAGTGAAAACTTATTACTTTATTTGGGCTTTTTCGTGTTTAAAAATACGAATGTTCGAATTTCGTTCAAAACAAAATGAGTTGGGTTTAACAAAATAATTTTTTCCGTAAAATGATTTTGCTTGGATGAAATTAATAAATTATCGACGTCGTCGTATTGCTTCAATTCTTGCATGAACTGCACCTTGTAAGGCTTAATAAGCGAATCCTTACGCAAGGAGGCAGTTGCATCTGAATGACTTTCAATGACGTACATCTACATATATATACAAATGTGAAAATCTGTCCCTATATTCGCTTAAAACTCGAGAACGGCTGAACGGATTTATCTTATCTTGGTCTTGAATTATTCGTGGAGGTCTAGGGAAGGTTTAAAAGGTGAGAAAAATTCGAATAATTGCCGGGAAAATGGTCAAAACGTGGACCCGGGTAACCTTTGGTTGTGTATGTACAATATGGGTATCAAATGAAAGCTGTTGATAAGTACTTTAATACGGGGTCATTTTCATACCTATTGATCACTAAGGTCTCGAAATATATGCCAAAACGTGGACTCGCCGTGTCTTTGCACCGAATTAAACCAAACTTACACACATTGTTAAGGAGGTATTGAAGATGATTTCCGTATAGTTTGGATACCTATTGGTAGATACGGTCTCGAGATATAGGTCAAAACGTGGACCCGGGTAACCTGGGGATGTGTATGTACAATATGGGTATCAAATGGAAGCTGTTGGTGAATGCTTTAGTTCAGAGTATTTCCATCCGCTCCGTGACTAGGGTCTCGAGATAGAGACCAAAACGTGGACCCTAGAATATGTTTGTACAATATGGATATCAAATGAAAGCTGTGGTTAAGTGCTTTAATACGGGTTAATTTTCATACCTATTGATGACTAGGGTCTCGAAATATATGCCAAAACGTGGACCCGCCGTGTCTTTAAACCGAATTAAAGCAAACTTACACACATTCTTAAGTAGGTATTGAAGATGGTTTCCGTATAGTTTGAATACCTATTGGTAGATAGGGTCTCGAGATATAGGTCAAAACGTGGACCCGGGTAACCTTCGGACGTATATGTACAATATGGGTAGCAAATGGAAGCTGTTAATGATTTCTATAGTATAGACTATTTTCATACCGTTCCGTGACTAGGGTCTCGAGATATAGGTCAAAACGTGGACCCGGGTAACCTTTGGTTGTGTATGTATATTACAATATGGGTATCAAATGAAAGCTGTTGATAAGTGCTTTAATATGGGGTAATTTTCATAATTATTGATGACTAGGGTCTCGAAATATATGCCAAAGCGTGGATCCACCGTGTATTTGCCCAGCGAAGCGGGCCGGGTTTGCTAGTTTTTTTATTCCGTGCTAAGTTTGGATATTATAATAATATAAAATATTCACAATTTGATGAAGTTTACTTAGTTTTCAAACAATTTTGTCTTTAGGAATTCCATTTATTGTGATATGATTTTGAAGTAAAACTGATTTCAGATTAGTAAACTGTAAGGCGTCAGCCTGGAGATCAAACGGAGAATCACTCTTGCTAATAGGTGTTACTATATTATGTTCTAAGTAAGCAATTGAGTAGTCGAGCCCTCTCTCGCATGACCAAACTAACACTTTACAAGACGCTCATCATACCCGTGTTGCTTTATGGCGCAGAGGCATGGGTAGGGTCACAAAGCGATGCAGCCGCTCTTGGGGTGTTCGAGAGAAAGGTTCTTCGTAAGATCTTCGGTCCTGTGCGCGTTGGCGAAGACTACCGTTCAAGAATTAACCACGAGCTGTATGAGCTCTACGCCGACATTGACGTAGTTCAACGCATCGCCATCCAACGCCTGCGTTGGCTAGGGCATGTCGTGCGTATGGATGAAGAAGCTCCAGCAAAGAAAGTGTTCGAGGGCGAAGTCCAAGGGAGCCGACGAAGAGGAAGACCATTGATCCGGTTTAAAGACCAGGTGGAGGAAACCCTATGCTCGCCTGGTATACAGAATTGGAGAAGGCGCGCGCGAAGCAGAGGCGCCTGGAGAGAGCTAGTGAGGTTGGCCGTAACTCGGTAACGGGTTGTTATGGCCACCTAAGTAAGTAAACTGTAAGGCGAATCTATTAAAGGTAGTGTTGTTAAATCAGCTGATTTGTCTTTTTTTCTCTCGCTGTGTTCATGTGGCTGGCAGCACAGAATAAAACAAGGCGAATTAATTTTTCGTGTTCTACTTCTACAATACTTCGTCTAGTACCACCAACTTTAATAAATACGCCTGGGTAAACTGCAGATTTACTACTGGCCATCAGCCATAAGGCACGCTATCGAACTGTGATAAACAAAACAAGAGGCTGTTAAAAAATAAATCCGATATTCAAAAACCCCGCAAATATAGTTTTATAGAACGTTCGTTTAGAAAAAAAGCAGCGAGATTTCTCTTGGCATTGGTTGTTTATTTTTTTTGTACAATTCGCCTTAGGAATTCTTGCGAAAATTAAAGCAAAAGTGTTCTTATTTGAGTGTGTTCCGACTCTGCTTGGTGTAAATTTCTTCAATGTAAGTGCATAATGAAGTTCCTACACGCACAATGGTCACGGTGTGTGTGTGTGTTAACTTGAATGCCTCAGGTGCCGTAACTGTAGTAGAAAGGGCAAGCAAAACTGTTATGCCTCACCTGAACCTAACTCCTTTGAGCACGCAATCAACTACTAAATACATCAATAAATCTTACTTTTTGGTCACTAAATAGTCCTTTTTCGCCTGCTGTACTTGTTGTTGCTTTGAATGCCTTGTGTGGCATATCACAAGTTCGTGTTTGATGGCTCATAAAATTGTGCGTAATTGTTTGTCAATGAGCTACATGCCATATCGGACGCACAAAAGGACTATTATGCGTCTGCTGTATCATAAAAGCAAATACAATAATTTAACTGAAAATCACTTGAGCACTGCTTTATAGATATTTGGCTATATTTGGTAATTTGATGCATAAAATAAACATTTATTTGCTGACTTTGTGGCCAAGTGCCTATTTCGAATTCTCTACTCATTTCTCCTAAAATTTAAACATTTCTCTTATAGCCACTTAACGGTAATTATTATTACCTTGCACCGCCTGTGAAAATTTGTATTTCCAGAGATTCTTGCTTATTTTCGGAAGCTGTATATGTACAGTGTACGTTCAGCGAATTATGCATGTTGAAAGTGGTAAAAAAATGCAAATTTTAACAAGAAATAAAAACATGAGTAAGAAAGTGAGTAAATAAGGCAGATTTGCTTCAAAGCAAGTTCATTACGCGTTTTTTTGGGAGGCATTTGAAAAATGCGCCTAGGAAAATTTTAAGTTTCCTAAGTGTTTTTATACCTTAGTTTAAATTAAAAATAACGAACCCAATCAATTAATTTCCGCTTTACAGTTGGCTTCAAAAACTCTATTTATAATAACAAATTTAATAGATTTTCTCAGCCTTCGTTATTCGTTGAACAGAAACTGTATATGAAATATTTGTGAGTGTGCTTTATTAAATATGTATGCGCATGTACACCCTGCAGTTAAAAGTGAAACTAGTACGTATATACTATATTGTAGTTCATGAAGTGGTATTTGATGGAATAAATCAGACTAGTCCGTTCGTGACTATACTTGTACTAGTTGCAAAATGACCAAATAGAGTTGTGTGCACAACAAATATTATCTAACGTGTTTATTGTTCTTGTGATTTTTATTTCATATAATAATTTTTGTTTGGAGGTACGTTGATAGGTTGCGGAATTAATGATATTAAAAAGAAATGATAATAATTTTCTTAAACTAATAATAAAATTATCTAAGTCGCACAATGAGGATAATAAGAAAATTTAGATAGTAAAAAAATGTCTGTGTCCCGAACTAATCAACTGCGAATGCTAGCTGAATTTTTTATTTTCTATTTCTCTAATCATAGACTTAATAAAGAAAACATATACAAGATGGCGCAAAATTAGACATCCATTTTGTTTCTGAATATCTTTTTTAATGAATAACAAAAACAAAAACAAAAAATGATTTTGAATAATGGAAATCTTTAATTTGACCTTTACGTGCTTCCTTCGGGGTCTGGTTGTTTATTACAGCTGTAAAATTCCCAAGTGTCAAATATGTTTGAACTACGACGTCATTTGCAAAAAATATAAATTTTCCAATTCGTTAAAAAATTGTTTGCCTAGAATAGCAAATCTCCGTCTGGATAGAGCAGCACAGAAGGCGCAAGATTGTCTGCACCTCTTCCTCATCAAGACAACTTCTACAGAAGTCGTGTGCTTGCACACCCATCCTTAGGTGTGCCCACCTATTAGGCAATGCCCCGTTATGACTGAAATCAGTGTGCTAAGACTGTGTTTATTTTGGCTTAGCAAAGTTTCCGTGCGTTTAGCACTAAGAGTCGGCCACAGTTGATGGGCGATTTTGCAGGTGGCTTCATTACGCCATCTTTCGTTTCAATGTCGCGATGGCCAGGAACCCATATTATCCGAAATGACTCAGCCATCTCGTTAAGAGATGTGTGGCATTTCACGGCTACCTTGGAGGTTGTTGACTGCTCTGTGAGGGATTCTGCCACCTTCTATATTCATTGATTTCTTTTGTATGTAAAGTCGAAAAGTGTGACCATTATTAGTCGGTTGTGTTTTGTTTATTTTCTTTCTCTTTGTAGCTGGAATACGTCATTTCGATCATTAACATTCCTTTACTCCACTTATTCTTGTTATTCCAATAGTCATCTTGCTATTTATATGTGAAAATGAGTCTTGTAAGTGCGTTGAGATTATTTATAAATCTGTATTTGGGAAAAATAATAAACTAAAAAAAATAAACTATAATAATAATAAGCTTTAGAGGTTGCGAAATTCAAAATCTATATACTTTTGTGCATACATGTTATATATTTCATAGAGATGTTGTTTTTGTTTTGTTTGAAGGAAGAATTAATTTATGTGTGGAATTTTATGGAATGCGTAAATTTTACTTCTTTTTCTTTTTAACTGGCGCGATAACCGCTCACGCGATTTTGGCCGAGTTTACCAAAGCGCGCCAATCGTTTCTTTCTCGTACTAACCGGCGCCAGTTGGACACACCAAGTGAAGCCAAATCCTTCTCCACCTGATATTTCCAACGCAGAGGAGACCTTCCTCTTCCTCTGCTACCACCAGCTGGTACTGCATCGAATACTTTTAGAGCCGGAGTGTTTGTATCCATTCGGACGACATGACCCAGCCAACGTAGCCGCTGCATTTTTATACGCTGCGCTATGCCTATGCCGTCGTAAAGCTCATACAGCTCATCGTTCCATCGCCTGCGATATTCGCCGTTGCCAACGTGCAAAGGTCCAAAAATCTTCCGCAGAATTTTTCTCTCAAACACTCCAAGCGTCGCTTCATCGGATGTTGTTATCGTCCAAGCTTCTGCGCCATGTGTTAAGACGGGCATGATGAGAGCCTTGTAGAGTGTTTGTTTCGTTCGTCAAGAGAATACTTTACTACTCATTCGCCTACTTAGTCCAAAGTAGCACATGTTGGCAAGATAGATTCTACGTTGGATTTCCAGGCTGACATTGTTATCCGTGTTAATGCTGGCTCCTAAATAAACGAACTCCTTTACAACCTCGAAATCATAACTGTCAACAGTGACGTGGATGCCAATACGCGAGTGCGCCGACTGTTAGTTTGATGACAGGAGGTACTTCGTTTTGTCCTCGCTCACCACCAGACCCATTCGCTTTGCCTCTTTATCCAGTTTGGAGAGCGCAGAACTAACAGCGCGGTTGTTAAGGCCGATTATGTCAATATCATCGGCATACGCCAACGATTGTACGCTCTTACAAAAAAATTGTGCCCGACCGATTATGTTCTGCGGCTCGTCCGATCCTTTTCAACATCAGGTTAAAGAAGTCACACGACAGCGAGTCTGAAACCTCGTTTGGCTCGGTTCGGAGATGTCCTTTACAATTCTGACGGCGCTGCTGGTATTGAGCAACGTCATCTTGCGTAGCCTTATTAGTTTTGCGGAAATACCAAATTCAGACATCGCGGCCTATAGGTAACTCCTTTTCGTACTGTCGAATGCAGCTTTAAAGTCGACGTCAATTTTGCTAGTCCTCGAAAATTTCGAAGGGCACAGGTAATTAAAAAACTAAGTATGTTTTAGGCTCATAAAAATATCGTATCGGTGCAAAGTGTAAACATTTTCATAAGTATTTTAGCCATGGCTCTAAAATAATAAAATAACAAAATATTTTTGAGGTTAATTTTTCAACTAGTCTCAAACTGGTGACTTCTTCCACAAATTGGACTAGCATTTTTGTGTCTATTATGAACCACAATAGTTCGTTATGCGGTGTAATGCTGGTGTTGATCCTATTATAGTACATTTGGCAGAATAATGCCTTTTTAAAAATACCAGTTGTCAGCTTTAAAGAAGAAAGAAGACGAACTATTTCAGCTGCAATGCAAACTGGCAGGAAGGTTGTTTAGAACTAGTAGCTCTGACTGCAGAGAAGAGAGCATATGCTAAGTATTTGCTCTGTTAGAGAACGTGTGTGTCTATCTCTTATTAAATTAGTACATATTTTTGTCGACTTTAATTTCCATGTATAATATTTGCAGCGTATGAGTGTTCGAACGCAGCTTTCTACAAATTATAGCTGAATTATGGAAATAGGATGGCAATTAAATTGCTTAATAATCTTTGACAAATATCCATAACAAATTGTCATTGTGCAATAATATATATGTAAGCCTAAAAGTAATATGTAAACTTGAGTGAAATTAAATATGAAACATTTGCTTAATGACAAATGAGAAAAAGCCTTATGAACTTTAAACAAATTTGCCGTGGCATTTAGTTCAAAAATAAATAATGACAATAAATATTTGCTAAAATCTATTTGTAATTGCATGATGTATGTGTTAAAATTTATTTATAAATGAAGTTTACGAGATAATGACTTAATAAGGTGCATTTCTTGAAAGTTAGTAAAACACTCAGTGCAAATATTGAATGAATTAGGTTTATGGGCGCATGCATACGAATTCAGATATTGTCAGTAGCAAAACATTTATATGAGTCGCATGGCAATCTGGTAATTATTTTTAAATTAATATGTATGTATGTTAGATTTTAATTCAAAATGTTAGATTTCAATTCAAAATGTACATACTACTGTAGAGAAAAAGTAAGGTGAATTTATTTGTCAAACTTCGCGGGATTAAAATTTCGCTATAGTTATTTTTTTCATGAGTTGGCAGCACTGTTAATAACATCTGGACCAACTTTCATGTGAATGTCATTATCAGTAATATATTTACGCTTGTGTTTACCAAACGATCAAGAGTGCATTTTTCAATCTTTACAATGCTTGATTTAATTGAGCAGAGAAGTGCCACCAAATTTTGTTTGCGGAATGAAATTTCGGCTGCGGAAACGTTCAGCATGTTGCAGAACGCATTTGGGAATTCGACCATGTCGCAGAAAAATATTTATAAGTGGTACAAAGACTTCAAAGAGGGTCGAGAACGTGTTGATAACTTGGAGCGCTCCGGAAGACCATCGACGTCAACAGATGACCAACACGTCAATAAAGTGAAGGAGTTAGTGCTCAAAAATCGTCGGTTGACTGTTAAAGACCTTACTGATATGATCGGAATATCAGAAGGATCTGTGAAAACCATTTTGAAAGATCATTTGGGTCTACGAAAAGTTTGTACCGAAAACTCTCAATTTCTTGGAAAAAAGTCGTCGCGTTGATGTGTGTGAAACAATGTTTTCAGACTATCAGGACAAGCTCAAATGCATCATTACGGGAGATAAGACTTGGATTTATGCTTACGATCTTGAAATAACCGACCAATCAAGCGAATATCGTGCCAAAGGCGAGGCCAGACCGAAAAGAGCACGTCAAAGTCGTTCAAAAATAAAGGTCATGATGACATTTTTTTTCGATTTTTGTGGTGTGGTGCACCATGAATTCCTTCCACCTGGCCAAACTGTTAATAAGGAATATTATTTGAGCGTTATGCGTCGTTTACGTGAAGCAATTCGTCTAAAAAGACCAGAATTATGGGCCAACAACTCTGGTTTTTGCATCACGATATTGCACCGTCTCACACTGCACTCGTTCTTCGTGACCATTTCGCCAAAAATTCCGCGCATATCGTTCCGCAACCACCGTATTTGCTTGATTTGGCTCCGTGTGACTTCTGGCTATTGCCAAAACTCAAGAAACCACTCCGAGGAACGCGTTTCGAGTCGATTGAGGAGATAAAAACTGAATCGAAGAAGGTGCTGATGGCTATACCGGAAATGGACTATTTGGCATATTTCGGGGATTGAAAAAGTCGTTGGCATAAGTGTATTTCATCGAGAGGGGATTATTTTGAAGGAATGGAAGGTAGGGGAATCAGCGGTATAAGGTGTACAAAAATGTTGACGACTTTTCCGAGCGTGGCTTGAAGCGAGTGACGACAAAAAAGGAGGATAAAGTGATCGTCCAACTTTTTCAGCGGGACCCTTCTTTGTGGCTACGCCAAGCATGCACTATTCATGCTAAAACGGGAATAGATGTGAGCATCAACACCATCGAACGTCGACTGAAGCAGGCGAACATATCCTACCGTCGCACATCATCAAAACCACTTCTCTCAGAAAAATACATGGAGAAACAACAAAACAAGAAAATGGCGTCACAGTATTAGACTGGCTTTTCCAGTTCCCAGACGACAACTCCATTGAAAATGTTTGGGGAAGTATGGAAACGCATCTTGACGGAAGGCCAGTCCATGATTTAAAGCAACTCATGTGTCAAGTTTCGCAAAATCTGGTTCTCTTTGTCGACGAGCTACGCAGAATAGCTGGTTCAAAGCATGAAGAAGATGCCAGGCTATACTCGACCACGATGAAGACTACACGGCTTATTGAGTAATTGTGACTCGTAGTTTTGTACATAATTTCACGTAAAGAAATTTTTAAATATATGTCTTTTATACTTCATGAATAATCGCGGTTCCTTTTTTCTGACACAGGCTGTAAATAAATAAGCAAATAAAAAAATTTAATTATTTATAAAATCTTGCAGGGGGGTGGTTGATCTCTATGGTGATTTTACTTAACTCAAATAACCAAAAGTGTCAATGCTCTTTGCTTTCGTTCAAGTTTGGTTAACGCAATGACCAACAAAATAAAGCGACTAGGTTGTGTCAGTAAACTATGCGCCGAATGTATTGGTCACCCTACCTAATGTACAATAATGTTTTCCCTCTTACTTAGCCTTTTGTATATTTCGAGCATCTGGGGATCTCCTTCAGTTTTCGGCTTCCCGACTACTGTAGTGTCTTTCAGGCTGAACTGATGGCAATAATGAAAGCTGTGACACTGGTGCCAGGCGGCGACTACTGAGAGGAGATTAGCATAGTCTTAACATACTGATTTCAGTTATTACAGGGCACTGCCTAATCGGTAGGCATGCCCAGAGAATGGGTGTGCAATCACATGACTTCTGCAGAAGTTGTCTAGACGAGGAAGAGACGATCCCGCACCCTCTGTGTCACCGTCCTGGTCTATTTAGACATAGGCTCGCCATTTTGGGCGAATATTTCTTTAACGAATTAGAAGACCTCGGCTCTGTCGAAATTAAGGATCGTGCAAAGTTTTTGAATAGTACACAATGGTTTCAGGAGGGATAAGGGCTAGTTCCTCACGCGGCATCACAATGGGCCATGAGCCTAAGTGTGTCCTATAATAGACAACCGCTGCAACCTACCCTAACCTAACCTAGCCCATTGAATCAAACAGGAAAAATTACAGTTGAATTAAGTAAAAATTATTAGAAAAGAATATAATAAACGGTATGAAAAATTCAATGTTAAGTTAAGATATGTAATATAATCTTAACATAACATGGCAAGTGGATCGTTACGTAAATGTATTAATGCGCTTCTGCTAAAATTGACGAGCGAAACTGGGCTAAGACAAAAGAGTAAAAAGTTAAGCATTCGGAGAAAACATTGAGCCCTAGTAAAGGCACTGATAAAGTAGTACCAATTGGAAACTACCTTCAGTACGATGAATAACCAGAAGAAGTTGATAAGGAAATAAACAAAATGAAGCTTAAAAAGTCCACTGGATTCGATTAAATGACGGTGTCTGAAGTGTTTTGTAATCTGCCATAAAATTAAATTGTCTATTTGACCAGTTCAGCTTTAGTTACGCACCATATCTTGGAAATTCGCCGAAGTTACTATTGTAATAGGACTATGATTAAGTTCGTGCGGTTTTTTTCGAAATTTGAAACTTTATTGACGTAAAATGGTTACAAATTTAATATTCAAAGTATTGTCCATCGCTTACTACTACTTTTTCCCATCTTTCTGGCAATTCACGGATTCCCTTTGTGAAAAATTCGGTCGGTTTTGCCGCAATCCACGAATCGATCCATTTTTTGACTTCATCGTAATTACGGAAGTGCTGGTCAGCCAGGCCATGTTGCATCGAGCGGAAGAGATAGTAATCGGATGGCGCAAGGTCTGGACTATACGGCGGGTGGGGTAGGACATCCCATTTGAGCGTTTCTAAGTATGTTTTGACCACTTGTGCAACATGTGGCCGAGCATTGTCATGTTGCAAAATAACTTTGTCGTGTCTATCGGCGTATTGCGGCCGTTTTTCTCGCAGTGCTCGGCTCAAACGCATCAATTGTCGTCGGTAGACATCCCCCGTAATCGTTTCATTCGGTTTCAGTAGCTCATAATACACAACACCCAGCTGGTCCCACCAGATACACAGCATAACCTTCAGGCCATGAATATTCTGCGCCGACGTCGATGTTGAAGCATGGCCAGGGTATCCATACGTTGCCCGACGTTTTGGATTGTCGTAATGGACCCACTTTTCATCGCCAGTCACAATTCGATGCAAAAAACCCTTTCTTTTGTGCCGTTGAAGCAGTTGTTCGCATGCCATAAAACGGCGTTCAACGTCTCTTGGCTTCAATTCATACGGCACCCAATGGCCTACCTTTCGGATCATTCCCATGGCTTTTAAACGTTTGGAAATGGTTGATTGATCAACTCCCAAAGTTTTTGCAACCTCTTCTTGCGTTTGAGCCGGATCTTGATCGAGCAATTCCTCCAATTCGGTATCCATGAACTTTGGCGGCGCACCCTCGCGTTCTTCGTCTTCCAAGCCAAAATCACCACTTTTAAAGCGTGCAAACCACTTCTGGCACGTTCGCTCAGCTAGAGCATGCTCACCATAAACTTCCACCAAGATACGATGACTTTCGGCTGCTTTTTTCTTCATATTAAAATAATGAAGAAGAATTCCCCGCAAAAACACATTATTTGGCACGAATTCGACATTTTCAAGTGTGGTAAAAATATTGTTGTTTACGCTTCAAATAAAAAACTTATACTGACGTTTGTGCCTTACGACAGTAGCTCTCCAATGAATGTTTGGAAATGTGGATCGATGGAATAATAATCAAGTTACGCCATCTGTTGTAAAACCGCACGAACTTATCGATAGTCCTATTACCTAAACCTAAACCTATTAAATCACCAAACAAAGTACAGGCCAATATCTCTGTTACCAGTAATGTTAAAGCTTTTTAAAAAAATACTACTTTGAAATTAAAAGTCTTATTCCCATTCACAAATTTCAGTTTCAAAAAACATCCTTCAAGGCACGATGAAATGCTCAGAGTCGTGGGCACCATAGAAAGCGCTATGGAAAAGAAAAAAGTGCGCTCAGCCGTCTTTCTTGATATATCGCAAGCTTTCGATAGAGTATGGCATCAAGGGTTCCTCCAAAAGCGGAAGTCCATGCTGCCAACATAATATCTCAATATATCAATGGTATTCGTCTTTAAAAAATATAAACACAGACGTTCCGCGGGGTATCATTTTGTGTCCTGGTAAATCTTCTGGATAACCAAAATGCTCCTTATGAAGAGCGAGTAGCGATTATATTGTAAAATGCTTCTTAAGATAAGTTAAGTTTAACATTTTTCTTATGTTGCCCAAATTAAGCCAACATAAGCTTTAAATGCAAGAGTGGACTTTTGAAAATTAATTTGCAACCCAGCCTAATGAGAAAGCGACTTCCATAAAGTTGTGCACGTCGTATTAAGTGTGACAAATGTACTTTACTTTCACTAATTTGTCTGCAAATAATTATATAATGTGGACTTATTTATCTTGGCTCATTAAATCATGGAGAGTGCAATGCACGCATGAAGCTTCACAAAAATTAATGCTGTATGCTTGTTTTGTGTGTTTTTACCTTTTTTTTATATGCGCTCATATCCTTTCGTATGCCAAAGTACGCGCTGAAATTAAATGAAAATATACTACGAGTAGACAAATATTTGAGTGACATTAAAATAACAGTTAGTCTTTTAAATGTCGTATTTTAATCCACTCTCGACTGCGGTGAAGCTAAAACCAACAACTAAAGCTGACTGTTTGCGATGTTTTTTCGAGTGATGGACGATAGCCGAGATGAAAATATAAAATTTTTTATTAAAAAAATGTATGGTCAGATTCATACTTACTGACAATAAAATTGCATCACTGATCGTAAAATACTATTTGGTGCTAGAAAAATAATAAAAAGCAATGTGCATTCTTCACTACCACTAAGACTAAGATCTAAACTTGGAGCAGGCGGCTAAAAATTATATTATTTATAGATCTGCTCTAAAGTGAGTGACACAATTATAAGGCCACCAGATATTGAATAAATTTGTATTATTTTTTGTGTAAACATATATTCCATTCTATTACAAAAAACGTACAAATCAAAGTTTAAATCTTTGTGCAATATTTTTGAACATACAATTTTTTGGTATGCAGTTTATTATTATTATTATTATATATTGGATAGCAGTTTGTGAAAGTTCGATAAATTTTCATCTTAAGTTTAAAATCTTTAATCAGAATTTAAACAAAAAAGTTTCAGTACACTCCTTTATAGCCCACTAGATTTTAGTATAATAAAGTGCAAGTTTGAAGCGACTCAAAATTCCGGTCGATTTCTGAGAATTTTTTCTTTAATGGAGAAAATAGGCAACACTGTCAAGAAAAATGTCAAAAATTAATTCAAAATTAAAAAAGTTTGATACAAAAAGGTAGAAATTTAAAGCTTGGGCTAATATGATGATTGTTATAGAATGAAATTTATTTCTAATTATATTACAAAATAATTAATATAAACAAGTAGTTAAAACTTGACCTACCTTGATGTCCTGCTTTTTAATTTTGCAGAGGGCTATAGTAGCGAATATGAACGGCATAGATGGAGCATCCTCAGGTAGACTAATCGCTTGAAAATTCTATAAACTCATGGAAAAGGGGAGACCAGTATAGGAGTAATTACTCTTGCCCAGGAAGTAAAGATTAGCCAGGAAACTGTTGGCAACCATGTGAGTAAGATTGGCTCTCTTTTGGAGGACCTGCAACTCTTTTCTGAAACGTGCCGAATTTGGAAAATTTTTGAAACCATTTTTTGAAACTTCCAAAAACTATCTACGCTACCCACAGTATTTTTGTGTCTAACTCTTTTACCCATACGTCAAAATATGCTACAAACTTGAAAAAAAAAAAATTTTTTTACATATATATATAATGACTCTGAACGGTAAATATTTTTATGAGGAATTTTTTCATGGCAGAAATACTCTTGGTTTTGGAGGTTTGCCATTGCCTGCCGAGGGGCGACCGCTATTAGAAAAACGTTTTTCTTAATTTTGGTTTTTCACCGAGATTCGAACCTACGTTCTCCGTTCCAACGCATTCGGCTATGACATTAAAAATATATTATTTTCTTTAAATTAAATTTTTTTGGCATTTCCTAAAATTGTCTCACATTTCTGGTATTTTTTGGTACATGACGAGTTGCCAAGACATTTTTTGCCAGCGCGGCTGTCATACCTATAAAACCACATCGCTTAACCGTCGGCATATGATTTCAATACTTAAGTGCGCATAATGACAATTTTGCATTAATCCTCTTACACTTAAATTTATTCTATGCATTGTGATATCCGTTCTGTTGGCCTTCTTTTGAGCGAGAGTTGCACTTTACTTGAACTTTAAAAAATGAGTGTTTACTTGTTTTTGGAAAAAGTCAAGCTATTCAAGAAACGCTGAATCCAATTTTCAAAATGTGTTCAAAAAGTATGGCGAATTTTGAATTTTCGCAGGTTACGTAGTTTCTTTTTTTGTGGCGATATGTGGGTACTCACGTCTCTCACTCATGGCGACGAGTTCGGCCATTTTGAATGTTCAGTTAATTGTTGACAGCTGCTTTGCTTGCATGTTTTTCGGCTCGTCTTCGATGGATCAAAGAATCTGTATCAAATTTTGTGCGAAAAACGAGATTAAGTGCGGGGATGCATTCCGAATGTTGACTGTGTCATATGGAGAAGCTATTTTGGACCAAAGCAACGTTTATCGGTGGTACAAAATGTTCTCAGAAGGCCGAGAAGATGTGAACGACGAAAAGCAAGCCGGACGCCCAAGTACTTCAATAGCAGACAAAAAAAAATGATGAAGTGAAGAAAATAGTATTGGCCAATCGTCGAATCACCGTTAGAGAAGTTGCTGAGAACCTAAAAATATCGATTGGCTTGTGTCATTCAATTTTTTTCAATGATTTGGGCAAAATTCGTACCAAAACTGCTCAATTTCGACCAAAAGCAGCAACGCATGAACAATGGACTCTGTCCGCGACGACCCAAATTTGCCCCAGAGGGTCATAACTGATGACGAATCGTGGGTTTATGGTTATGACGTGGAAACCAAAGCTCAATCACCTCAATGGAAGCTGCCACACGAACGAAGACTGAAAAAAACGTGTCAACTTCGGTCGAGTGTAAAAGTTTTTCTTACCGTTTTCTTCGATTGCAGGGGCGTTGTGCATCATGAGTTCTTGCCACAGGGTAAAATGGTTAATAAGGACATTACCTCCACGTTATGCGCAATTTGCGGGAAGCAATCCGCCAGAAACGCCCGGATTTGTGGGGGAACAAAAATTGGCTCGTGCATCACGATAACGCCCCTGCTCACACATCGTTGCTTGTGCGCGACTTTTTGGCCAAAAAAAACACACTAATGATACCACAGCCACCGTATTCCCTAGATCTAGCCCCCTTCTAGACTTTTTTTGTTTCCGAAACTGAAGAGGCCCATTAAAGGACGACGCTACGCTACGATTGGCGAGATAAGGACGGCATTGAAGGAGGAGCTGAAGAAGATAAAAAAAAATTATTTTTTGAAGTGCTTCGAAGATTGGAAAAACCGTTGGCACAATTGCATCGAAGCAGGAGCTGAACAAGATAAACAAAAATTAATTTTTGAAGTGCTTCGAAGATTGGAAAAACCGTTGGAACAAGTGGGGATTACTTTGAAGGGGAAAAAATAAATAATTGTTGAGAAAACACAAAATTCACGATACTTTTTGAACACACCTCGTATAGGTACCATTTCTCATCTCCCGGGACGATTCGGTCGAAAAGGCCTATTTATGACCGCGTGTTGCTCGATGGCGTTCAAGCTGTTGAGAAGCAATCGGAAGGCGACTTTCTTTGAAATCGTTTTATGATCGCGTTCAATTTTTCTGCCAACTTACGATTGGTCCCGGTCCCGGGATGTACTATAAAAAAGAGCAGGTGTCGAAAATGTTTATTTTCGCCTCCGGGGTATTCTATTTCTAAGACTGAAAACTAATAATAAATTAAATAACTCAAGAATACAATTAACATAGTTTTGTAGAGCAGAAAGGGTTCTATCGAATGAATACTACTCTTTATTATTCCCCAAGTCAATATGATCTATGTATTCGAGCATAGGAATCATAAAATGTTTCAAAACGCTCTATAGGGTTTTCCAATCAGAGGTGTTATTTTGATATTCAAAGAAAAATTCTATTTTTTAATATAAATGATCGGATTTTTATTTCATTATAAAGAGGAAGGTAGGTATGTCGTTAACAGTGGAAAATAACATCAGGCAAATGACCACCACGACCATGAAATTTTCCATAATCAAATTACAAAGTAGCTGCCTTAAGTCCTCGATAGCCTCACGAATTCCATATTTGAGGTCTTGAATCGACTGTGGGGTGGCCCCAAAGAAGAAAGTTACAAGGTGTTAAATCACAAGATCTCGGTGGCCAATTGTGATCACCTCTTCGAGAGATAACACGGTCCGGAAACTTTTCCCTCAAAAGATCAATGGTTTCGTTGCTTGTGTGGCACGTAGCGCCGTCTTGTTGAAAATAAACGTTGTTCAGATCAATACCATCCAATTCCGGCCATAAAAAATCGTTAGTCATCTGTTGATAGCGCAAGCCATTCATTCATGACACCTGTTATTGGAAAACCCGTTGGAAGTTATACATTTTTACTCCGGAGGCTGTTTTTGTATGTAATATGAAATGAAATGCGCTCTGAAAGGAGAGGCATCTAAATTGCCAAGTCAATTGCATTTTTACTGAATGGAACTGTATATATGTTGAAAACTTCCATAACATATTTACATATGTAATTTTTTTTTTACGCATTTCAATTTGTATCCATACCCTCATATGCTTGGACATTCCAATATTCGAACTGTCAGCTACTGCAGTGACAGTTTTTGCAAATCTATTAAAAGTTCTGGCCACAACAATTTGTTCACCGGCTTTACCGGTATTTGGTTTTGCATTGCCGCTGGATTTTTTGTTGGTTTTTTTCGTTTGGTTGTGTGACCGCTAGACATTTAAATTGCACAAGGAAATTGCAGAAAATGAACTAAATTAAATTGATTTGAAGCAAAGAGAGCTAAAGTGGAATTAGTTTAGCACTGCGCAAGGATTTCTACGTACATTCGTTTAGAATCAATGGCAGCTATTCGTTCGTTGGAACCGTAGCACACAGAACTATTGAACACAGCAGTTAGTACGAGTAAAATCTTCTCCACACAGCTTAACTTGTGCCAGTTGCATTGTTCAAGCGAGTTGTTTGGCTACTTTTCGACTGTAGCCCTAAACCATTTTAAGTTGACAGCCACTAGACAATGCAGCCGACGTATGTGTGTATGTTGGTTTTGTTCTGGTGTACACATGCACATATGCAGTGTGTTAGTTGCTCATACGACATGGCGTACAATACAAGTATGATTTGTGGCAGCGCCCTTTTGCACTTGCATGTATGCGTGTTTCTCAGGAAACTTTTGTGTTGCGCTTATTCGTTGGACAAGTGAAAATTTTAGTTTGAACAATTTTTAAAAAGTTTTGTGGTTCTTGTTGTTCTCTTGAACTCTATGCCCAATTTAAGTGTGGTATTTTGCAAGTGAGATTTGAGATATTGCAAACACGAGTAGACCAACATTATCGGTGATGGTCGACAAATAATTGCAGTTGCGCTTGTCTTTTACGACAACCGGTTTTTTTTTTAACTTTCCTAGCGCCTTTGGGGAGAAAGTTTTCGCAAAAGTTGTGCACATGGTCGAGTTCATGGTAGTTGTACAAGTATGTGAAGGCGATATGCATGCAGATAAGAAGGCAAAGTGCATGTGAAAATATGTAGATTTTTTATTTTTTAAATTGGAAAGAAAATATGAGGGGGAAACTATGGAGATATGAAATAATCAATACTAAATAGCAATAAATAAAAAAAAACAATATTTTTTAATAATTGCTGAAATACGGTGTCATAGTTTTCAGGTTTATCTCTGAATTTCTTCGTTCAGCAGAATATTTTAGCAACAAGAAAGCACTTACTACTGGTAATTTTATACTCATTCTACTGAAATCTTGCACACTTAGTCTTTAAGGTTAATAAAGTACTTTAAAATTATAATAGGATAGAGTGGAAGGTGAGACTGGGGATCAAATTATTTTAAATTTACATTTGGTCAAAAAAAGTGCCGAGAATCCATTATTAAGAAACGAAATATTAATTTACTTCTTCCTAACACACAATAGAAAACAATTCACGGCATTTGATGTATTAAACTTGTGAGCAATTTTCCGCTAAATTCAAATGCGATAACCGCTTATTATAAAAGTAGAGTTTTCAGTATATTTAAAAATTTCGATTTTTTGAACTTGAATACACTTTCAGTACCTGCGCTTTTGGTGAACCGCATCCAAAATTATTTTGTCTTCAAACAATACTACTTCAGAAGGAGCGATAGCTTTCAGGTCGAACTGATGTCTATCAACAAAGCTGTTGTGTGATATCCAGAAACGATATCTACTTTATCTCTGACTGCCGGGCAGTTGTAAAATTCCACAGTATCCATAAAATGTTGAAAATTTATTGCCTACGACATTTTCCCGAAAATAGTTGTCTTCAAGGCAGAGACCAGAAACAATTGAATCACATTAAACTCATCTCGTTTTTCTATTATTTATAACTTTCTGGTTGATGACTGTGAGAAATGGGAACGCAAACGAATCTAAGAGGCAGCCGAAATTATTTTTGAAACAATTTTTG
The DNA here is from genome assembly GCF_027943255.1 of Anastrepha obliqua. Classification (NCBI taxonomy): domain Eukaryota; kingdom Metazoa; phylum Arthropoda; class Insecta; order Diptera; family Tephritidae; genus Anastrepha; species Anastrepha obliqua. The sequence goes on along the minus strand of NC_072893.1, from coordinate 62,872,304 downwards.
TTGAAAAGGTTAATTAGTAAATTTTACTAAGGAAAAATGAAAATATACTAAAAAGAAACTTTTTGTAATAAAATTAAATAGTATTTATTCAACATAATGTTTTTCAGCGACTGCAAAACTTAAATTATTCTAAAATCAAAAGTCTCAAAAAACATAAAAAAACTTACCTGCAGTTAAAACTCGGTATCGTAATATTCTATTCGGGTGGCCCGTGGATTGTTTTGGTGCAAGACTATAATTCGGAGGTGCAGTGAAAAATTAATTAATTATTTAAATGAAATAAAAATTGATAAAACTGTAGGACACTCCATTTGTGGGAAAAACTTAAAGATGCACCTTGCCACAAATTGAAGCAGCACCTGGGTCAACACCCAACACAGGGTGTAAGCGCCAATTAAGGTAGTAGTCTGGTAACTTATTTTGAAAATTTCGAATTTCGGTTTTTTACATATTTTGAAAGTGCGATATATTGATAATATACTGTACAAATTTTAGACCGAAATTCGAAATATTGACGAAATTATAGCACATACATGAGAGCGGCTCGTACTTTCGCGGCACAATTGCTAAAACTTTAAACGCGTTTTTCTCAAAACAACGTTTTTCCGGATGGTCGTCGTGAAAACAAATTTTCTATCTAACGGATTGAGCTGAAATTGAGATATGTTTTTCTACACATCAATAGTTCTGGCGGGTAGTAGATTTAATTTATTTCGTCCCTAACTTTCCATTTTTTAGTCCGATTTCCAATTTAAAAAAAGGCAATTTTTTTACGAAGTCCGCCATTTTGTTATTTTTTCTCAAAATCATTTGATCTTACTACCCAACAGAACGACAAGCATTAATAAGCAATTTGTTTTTTCTATTTCAGATGACCACAAGTGACGAAATCACGCCGGCTAGCCACTGTAAATCTTTTTTTTGCCGCTTGCTGCAGTGTACAAAAATAGTATCAAAACATTAAAAAAAAAAAAAAAAAATTTTGTTGTACATCTTCTGATACCTTTAATAACATATCAGAAAATCAAACCGATTGAATTTTATTTTCCCTTCCAAAAAATGTCACAAACATGGCCTCAAAAAACGTGTAATTTACCAGACTACTACCTTAATAAAAAAAGTGAAAAAGAAAGCAAATTCTATTCGATAAAATTATTTATTGCGTAATAATACATTTAAAATTTCTGTACAACAACATTTTCTATTTATTTTTCATATGCACATATATATTTTAGCATATATATAGGTTCAATTGCCAATTATTTTCACACCTTTTTGAGAGTTAAAAAAAAAAACACCAGTTTATTCATTGAAACATTTTTTTTTTTACAGTACTTTAAAAAATTCTAATACCCATATTTTTAATTCCATATAATTTTGCCTTTCATAATTTTGAAAATACCAAATTATGACCAAGTTAGTTTAGAGTGTTTCGAATTTATGTTCTCATTTCTTTTACAATTTTTGCATATTTCAGGAGCACCTCTTTTTGAATTCTTAGATTAACATTCCCCTGCGATGTGCACCCTATGCTGTCTATTGACTGTTAAGTATGCTTATGAATTGTACCAGCTCCTTCTGAGGGAGTGATTGTAGGCCTTCATCTACAAGCATGAACTTGTTTAAAAACTTTTTCCTTCTATGCGTCAACCCCGGATATTCGATGATGAGATGTTTTATAGACTCCTCATCTTCGCAGCAAAATCTGCCAATCGGCCAATCGTGTCTTTCTCGTACTAACCGGCGCCAATTGGACACACCAAGTGAAGCCAAGTCCTTCTCCACCTGATCTTTCCAACGCAGAGGAGGCCTTCCTCTTCCTCTACTACCATTAGCTGGTACCGCATCGAATACTTTCAGAGCCGGAGCGTTTATATCCATTCGGACGACATGAACCAGCCAACGTAGCCGCTGAATCTTTTCTTCCCTGCGCTAGTTATGCCCAATTTATGTAAGTGTTTGTTGCACTTAAAGTGACCCGTGAGGGCGCCTGTGAGAGTGCGAATGCTCCTTTTGTTTAACGTGAGGGCCATGTTAGCTCTTTTAGCATTGAAACTTAAGAACTCTTTGGAGTGTCTAAGACCCTCTACGTTGTTCCAATGGTGATTTATTAGAGTTCTAGCCCAGTATTTTACTTTTTGATTTAGGCTGTTTTTGTTAAATCCAAACATGGGACTAGGTCCGATGAAATTTACATCTGCCCCTTTTTTGGTTTGAAAGTCTGCTTTTTCGTTGCCATCATATGCCTCATGTCCTGGTACCCACATTAATGAGACATTGTTTTTGGATGCCAGGTTATTGAGTGCCTTGTGGCATTCTAGGAGAGTTTTTGAGTTGCAGGTATAGCTATCTAAAGCTTTTAGAACTGATTGGCTGTCCGAGAGTATTCTACTCTTTACTCTCTTGTGGTTTGCTCCTTCCATTATTGCGTATAGTTCCGCTTGGAAGATGGTGGTGTTCCTGGTGAGAGTGAATGATTTGTGGATTCCAGGCCACACTACTCCTGCTCCTACACTATAAGGTGTTTTTGATCCATCAGTGTACCATTTTTTGAATCATAATTCATCCATTTTGGTTTGTTTTCCACTCGTTTCTGTCAGGAAAGGTAACTGTGAATCCTTTTGGTAGTGCAAACTCAGTATTAACTGCTAGTAAAAGGCAATATTTAAGCTAGTGCAAATTCTGTATTTTTTTCTACAAATCTGGTATTTTTTGATGATTTTTCGCTCTCAAATGCCGTTTCATGCTCCGGTAATATTTTTTATTTTTAGCCTGAGCTTATGGCAAAAAGTTTGAGTGTACTTCGCAACAGAATGTCAGTTCAGTATTAACAAAACTGTGCACAATTGACATTTATTAAAAGATGAAGACACTTGTATTCCAGGAAAAAAGGCTTTAAATAAAAAAATAATTTTTTTCTTCCTTCTTTTTTAGAAAATCGTCACATTCTTGTTCCGCATTCCTTTGCCATATTGTGTCTATCTACATCGTGCCACTTTCACTGGCACTTACAAATCATCAAAAATTTGCATGAGAAAAACGCACAACAAATGTCAGCCATGTGTCTACGTTAACATTCACATTTTCTTTTATGTGCCTGCCCATTTATGAATACATACGAGGATATGTTGTTCAGTATGTTCACATGTGTTGTCAAAACAAATAACGGCAACAGGCAAACGCTAACCGAAATACACACTTGTGTACATATGTATGTGGCTACGAAACTCATTGCATGTCATGCATGGCATACACACACACACAGTGCTGTATTAACATATTGCGCATACGACGTGGTGTTGTCTGTTGGTCCGTTGTTTGTATTTTGCTTGCTCGTTGCTTTGTTGTACAGCTATTTACTCTTTTATGTGTATTGCGCAATTATGTGCCAAGAAAGCAGTTAATGTAAAATACACGGAGAAAGAAAGAATGGAAATCACAAAAGGGGTTGAAACCATTTTTTTCTTTCGTTTTTCTTTCCGTCCATGTCACATGGCATGTTCCTTTGTGCTTTGATTGTACGCTTATATTTGTTGAAATTCAAAACGCTAGGAAATTTATGTTTTTATTCATTCATAACTGAGGATTTTTCTATCGATTAACCGACTTTGAAATTTTATCTCTCAAAGTTAATGGCTGTAGTGTGTGCTTGAGTAAGGTATCCTTTGAAAGAGTTTTTTTTTCTTTCATTATATTGCCTATTGCTTGGTCTCCTATATTAACTGGCATTGGCACGCACTGTTAGAACGCTGCTATTGTTCTACAACACAGGTGAAAATGCAATGAGAGAGAAGAGTCCAAAACAATAATGCTTATATGAGCAGTCATTAGGTAGCAACCGTGCACAAATGAAAGTGCGAGTATTGTAGGGATAAGTAAACGGGAGCTCTAATGAAGACAATAGCTAAACCAGTGATATTAGCGATGAAAGCAACAACTATAATGCTAAGATGCATGCAAGAGTGTATATATGTGATGAGGGAGTGTGAATGCAAGTTCAACAATTGTGACGTCAAATTGGCAGTGCAGTTGCGGTGAAGATGTATTAGTAAGTAGGGGTGGAACAATTTTTCTTTTAATTATATCGCCCTTAAGCGCTTGCGGTTATGATCTTGGTATTTTGGACATATTGATGAGGAAGAACAAAGGAAATTAGTCACTTTTGATCAGTCAAATACAAAATGGCGCCAAATTAATCACTCTATCGGAAGATTTGTAATTTCTGCAATATGGCATCGTGCGTCAAACATATTCGATGCTTGTGAACTAGACAGTTGTAGTATAAATAAGTAAATAGGCAAGCAATGGAAGGCGTAGAGATCAAAAGAAAGACTGCCATCACCCAAATAAATTTTTTTTATTTAGTAAAAAGTTATTTAAAAAAACAAATTGATGATTTATTTTATGCCACCTTGTATATCGGAAAAAAATGATAGGCAAAATCAAGCAATTAGAGCTTGAAAGTAACCCTTTTTATTGTGGGAACTTTCATTATTATTATTATTTAGTCTATGAATCTAGGATTCTTACAGGCCAATTACAATGAAAAGGAGAATATCTACCAACCATGATTTAAATACCTAAAAAATAGAATACTTAGTAATTGAAATTCTGTATCTACATTAAGAGACCTAATACAAAATGCTCTAGATATACTTTCTAGGTGGGCAGAAAAGTGTGGTCTAGGCGTCAACCCAGACAAAACACAACTCATATTGTTCACTAGGAAATACAAAATCTCTCAGTTAAGTCCAATTATGCTCAATGGGGAAGCTCTTGTGATTTCGGAAGAAACCAAGTACTTAAGACTAAACATAGATAGGAAACTGACTTTGAATTCAAACATCTTGGAAAGAGTCAGGAAAGCGAACCTAGCTTTTTATGCCTGTAAGAGAGCTTTAGGTAAGACCTGGGAAACAAAAACCTAAGGTTGCTCATTGGCTTTACATTGCTGTCGTCAGACCCATTCTTCTATATGGAAATGTTGTCTGGTGATGGGCTATGCAGAAAAAAACCTACTCTAATTTATTGAATAAGGTGCAGAGAGTGGCGTCATTAAAACCACACGATCCATGGCTTTGGACATCATACTTCATCTGCTACCCCTAGATCTCTTCTGCAAATACTCAGCGGCCTGCTCCGCTTTAAGGGTCATAGCGAGCTCACAATGGAAGACTGTGACACATGGACATTCAAACATCTTAGACTCCTACCCGGATATACCCAGTGACTGTGATTATCACCCTCCCATTCTTTGCTTCAAAAAGAATTTCCTAATGAAAAGGAAGATCCAACACCCAACACACCCGTTAAGATCTATACGGACGGATCTAAAATGGACACCGGTATAGGATCACGGTTATTTTATGAAGAGCTTTCTATTAGTGAATCCATTAAACTGCCGGATCGTGTAGTAGTGTTTTTCAAGCCGAAATAAACGTTATTCATGAAGCCTTAAAATGGTTAAAGATAAACAGAATATCATCAACGGATATCTGCATTCTATCACCAGCTAAGCTGCCCTACGAGCCCTGGATGCATTCCAAACAACATCAAGGAGTGTCTCACGTTGTCGCCAATCTCTAAATGAGATGGCCAAACAATATCGTATAATCTTATGCTGGGTCCCAGGCCACAGAGATATACCAGGGAACTGTAGGGCAGACCAACTTGCAAGAGAAGGTACCTGTATGCCAGACATAAGTAATTTTATGGAGATACCTCTCGCAACTTGTAAGCTTCTCATTAAGGACGCATTAATCAGTTCTGCAAATCAAATATGGGTTGGCGTTAACACCTGTGAAATTGCTAGGCAAACATGGCCAAGGCTAAATTTACGTCTGTACAAGAGTATTATACAACTGAATAGACTTCAAATCAGGACCTTAGTAGGGGCTCTCACAGGACATTGTCTAATAGGAAATCATGCACAGAGATTAGGCGTTTACACGCATGATTTCTGGCGTAGCTGCAGAAATGAGGAGGAATTGGAAACAATTCAACACCTTTTTTGCACATGCCCAGCTCTAGCCAGAAGCAGGAACCGTTTTTTAAGATATTAGTTCTTAACGAATATAGATAATCTATAGGGTGGGCCATGTGAAATTTGCTTTCTAAATCGGCTATAAAAAAAAACTAATCAATATTTTTTCAACTTTTTTTTATTTTGAAGACTGAACATTGTCATTTATGAATAAAAAATTATATCGTTCAAATGACTGCCACGACTGGCTTTACAGTCGGCCATTCGATCAACCCAATTTTTAAGCACATTTTCGATTGTTTGGGTCCAATTTCAGGAATGGCAACTTCGATTTCGTTTTAAAGCATCAATCATCTCTGGATGGTTCGCATAGCATTTGTCTTTAACGGCTCTCCGCAAAAAATAGTCCAACGGGCTTAAATCACAGCTCCGAGGCGGCCAATTGATATTGGAATACAGAAACGGTAGCCAAAAGATCGAGTGTAACTTTGGCAGTGTGACAAGTTGCACCATCCTGTTGAAACCAAATGTTGTCCATGTCATCCTCTTCTATTTTTGGAAGCAAAAACTCCTCACGGAAACGCTCGCCATTTACTGTAACAGCGGCTCCTCGCTCATTTTTGAAAAAAAAAAAAAATGGCCCGATGATGCCGCCAGACCAAAAAGCGCACCAAACAGTGACTCGTTGTGGATGCATTTGCTTCTCTACAGTAACGTGTGGATTTTCTGAGCCCCAAACCCGACAATTTTGCTTATTGACGTAGTGACCGATGTGAAAATCAGAAAAGAAGAAGACTCACCACTTTGGAAATAGGTTTTCAATATTTCCCAATTTTGTTCAAGCGTATAGCGTCCCATTTCGTAAATGTCAAACCTTTAAGTAAATTATGAACACATTTGACATGTCATTTGTATTACCATTCTCGAAAAAATAGGTGGTTCAAAAAGTAATCGCTATATGGCCCATCCTCTATATACTTTAGGTATCAACAACCTTTTACGCTTTGTCAAAAGCTCAGGATGGTTCAATATGGAGAGGGAAATGTAGCCCAGCCCCCGCGGCCCACAACGGACCCATTTCGTGGTCTCGACTTGCAGCGTTGTCTCTCTGTGCGATGCGGCTGCCAAACCTAACCTAACCTAATTAAAAATATACGCTTCGGAGATGAAAAACCTGGTTTGAATTTACTTAGGGCTCGAACAAGACGAGCATTACGTGAATACTCAATTTCACATTTAGCCCCATAGAAAGGTAAAGAGCTACGAAGATTACACTGTAGTATAATGAAATTAGTTCTTTCCAAAGAAATGAGCAGTTAATGCTGCCATTGGTTAGGCTATAAATAAATGAAAGCACGAGGAGTGATCTTCTTACTTCCAAAGGCTTTATGATAGGTTAGACTTGGTTGATCCTCTAGACCGCACATAGACCAGAAATTGATCCATAGTGATACCAAGTGTTATTATGGAGAGTTTATCTTATATTTTTGCTTTAATCTACAGTTTGGATAGTTTAAGTAGGCTGCTAATTTTTTGATCTGCCACACTTTCTAATGTTGAAAATGATGCAGAATGTAATCAGTTTATTCGAGTTGTGCTAAGTGCAGGGCATAGGCAGAGTAGGTTTTACGTTAATCAAGAGCAAACAATACTGATATGTACGAATTGGTTCAGGACGTATTTAAGAAACATTTTTTTGGATCTGTGCAAATCTGTTTCTGAAGATTTTAAGGCTTGGTCTTCAAATGAAAGCTACGTATGCCAAATTTGAACGAACGAAAGACGTGTATAATAATTTAAGAGTGTAAGGGTCACTGAATTTGGAACCCTACTACAGAGTTGCTTAAAATTGCGAGATAATTTAGTATGCAAAGGGAGCCTTGTTTTAAACTTCGTGGCTTAAAATGTGTTTGAGAGTTAAGCCAAAGGCAAGTATCCATAAGAACTCAGTAGCCAGATGATATTCGTTCTGGGATATCACTAAGTGTGAAATTTTCAAGTAAAGAAATCTGTAAAAAATATCCTTAAACCCTTAAAAATTTTATTTTTTTAGGAGTATTAGCTTATTGAGAGAGCTTCAAAATTTTTGCCACATTAATGAACTGCTTAAAATACTGCGAAAACTGTAACCTGTTCTTCTAAGAACTTGAATAATTTATTTCGATTCAAAATAATGAGCTTTTGCTATGCAATATAAAATAAGAGAACATATATGTAGATTGTGAAATGATTCGTCCATATAGAATATTTTCTCGTTAAGCTGCAGAACTCTCCCCTTTCAAGGCATCCTACAAAACTGCATGAGAGTTGGTGAAATAGCTAAATTAGTGAAATACTGAATCGAAAAAGTAATAAGTCGCATATTTTTTGAAAGTTCCATAAAATTATGGTATAATCGCGCGTACCGGTTGTGTGCCTGTCAATAATGGGCGGATCAAACGACACACTCATAATTTGTTCATTTCTTGATTTCTTTTTTGTTTTTAGTTCAGGGATTAGGGGTAGTCAGCATTTCCAAAAAATTGGATGGTTTGTTTGCAAGTATAGTATCTTAAAAATATTTTGTGACAATTTGAAGTGAATCCAACAAATACTTTTCGAGTTATTCAACAATTAACAAAGGGCGCTCGGGCGCTCCGGAGCAGCAGCTGCAAGCAACCGACTTCTCGCAAACGCGCTAACGACAACACTCGAGAAGGTAGAACGCTACTTATGCAATAGCAAACCGATATTTTGGAAGTTGCTATGACGGCTGAAGAACTTGTATATGGCTCAGGAATAGATGACACAGTGTAAGTAATGAAACAATGTAAGTAATTATATAAATCGATAGTAAAACATTAAATAGTTTTTCTCAAAACTATGTTTTTTGAACTGGTGATTATTGTAACTTAAAAACCGCTTGGTGGATTTCAATAAAATTTATACTGCTTTTAAAAAAACATAAAAAACTCGTGCCTGATCGAATTTCTACCTTTCGATTTTTTTTTAACAATTAAATGACGGTGTTGTTAATTTTGAAAAAGATTATCTATTTATAAAACCAATTTATCTTGTCCGATTGATTTTAAATGAATCTCCAAGGACTTGTGATGATCACCGCAAGGGACTTCCGGAGACACCGGCTCCACACAAACAGCGATAACTTTTAGAATTATTAATGTTTTTTTTTTTAATTTTGTTATAGTCGAGTCGAAACTTTATGTATTAATGCTATGTTTTCATTTTTGTAAAATAAAGCAATTGACTAGCAAAAAACATTTATTGAAAATCATTATTTTTTCGGGCCTCTGACTATTCTAACCCCTTAAATCAATGGTAATAACCTTACTGCCTAGATTTACAGGGTTACATAAAAATTTTGTGTTGAGAAGTAATAAGACTCAATGAGTGTTAAGTCAGATACCTTGCAAAATAAGGCTCAATACTTCTTCCAGTTCTCTTGTAAGAAAGTCGAAATTTAGGTAATTAGATCTTTGGCGGCCGCCGTAGCCGAATGCGTTGGTGCGTGACTACAATTCGGAATTCACAGAGAGAACGTCGGTTCGAATCTCGGTGAAACACCAAAATTAAGAGAAACATTTTTCTAATAGCAGTCGCCCCTCGGCAGGCAATGGCAAACCTCCGAGTGTATTTCTGCCACGAAAAACCTCCTTATCAAAAAAATATCTGCCGTTCGGAGTCGGCTTGAAACTGTAGGTCCCTCCATTTGTGAAACAACTTCAAGACGCACACCACAAATAGGAGGAAGAGCTCGGCCAAACACCCAAAAAGGGTGTGAGCGTCAATTATAAAAAAAAAGTATAAAAAAGATCTTTAACTTCAACATAAAATGGATTATTAGAGAAAAGTACTCAATTACGAGCATTGAAACTTGATTTTGCCACTACTAACGCCATGAGTTGCGGTCAAATAAAAATGGAATTAGATTTGTTCATCACTAGACAACGTGTGCACCAAATTTTGAAACGCGAAGTGGCTCTAAAGCAGTGCTGTCCATCCCATAGATCAATTGATCACACGTATTCTTACTCTCCATCGTTCAGTCGTTAGCAAACCAGCAACGAATAAACACCAAGTTTGTCCGCGACGCTTAGTGCTTAGAAAATGCCTTTGGCGACTTGCAATGCCTTTTATGTTACAAATCGTTCAAAGAAGGCTATAGATGTAATATCAAAAGGCATTTCGATTCCTCCCACAAAAATATACAAATTTTAGACAAAAAAGCTAGTCGGGGATTATATAAAGAAAAAAAGTTAGACTTTTTGGAAAAATTCAACGGGTGGTTGACTAAAATAGAAAATGAGGAAGTTGTTAAGCAATTAAATATAAAAATGAAAGCTGAGCTATCTTCCATGATCAGCTTATATATTGCTAAACAAGGCCGGCCTTTTATAGATGGTGTTTTTGTTAAAAACATTTGTCTAAAAATTTTTCGAATTTATCGAATGTACTTTTATTAAGAAGCTGCCACGCAAGTATTCATATTAAAGATTTTATTAGAGATATAATATAGATTTACAAACCCAAATATATAAGAGGAGTTACATAACGTTCCAAATTTTCTCCAATCCAATATTTTTTTATTTTGGTTTAAGTTTCCTACTGGGCTGCTCCCATTCTCTCGTTCTCACTTATACACTCACATTTTTCATTCTGGACAGCACTGCTCTAAAGTTTGGATCTAAACTTACTCAATCACGGCTGCAAAAATCGCACAAAGATGCGCGCGTTGCGTCTGTGACAAATAGCGTTTATGGGATGAAGAGTTCATCAACATATTTAGTGGCGTGAAAAAATTGAAATTAGACGGAGACGACTGCCATCACAAATATTGGCGAGATATGTGGACTGAAGGACAGGCTGGGCATAAGCGTAATCACGGAGGTGGTTCTTTGAAGGTTTGGGCTGTGCTGCCTTTAGCTTTAAAGGGAAGTTTGAAATCTGGTTTTTACCTACGAAAGTCAATGCGAAATTGTACATAGTTAACTTATTAGGTTTGCAGAGAACTTCCATCACAAAAAACTGCTCATTGCAGCAAAAGCACCCATTCATGTGACGCGAGCTATCAATTCATTTTGCGAGTCCCCCAATATTCCATTACATCAATGGTCGGCAATGAGTACTGACCTTTTTTCTATAGAGGATCTGTGTGGGCATACTCATGTTAAAAGTCAAGCGCTTGCAGAGAAAAAAGGATCTGAAAAGACTATTGCATCGGAGTGAGGTAAAATGGATGTAGCTAAATTACAAAATTTAGTTATACTCGTATCTATTATATGCCACAGAAGCTGCTAGTACGAGGAAATCTTTTAAGGGAAATACAATTAATGATGTTTAAAAAGGACTAAATAAAAAATATTTCACATCTAAACTCAAATTTGATGGATATTCTAACCATCATTCTATTTTGCGAAATTATTTTCTCTGGAACTTAATATATTTATTCTTTTATTTTTTATTGAAGCACTTCCATGAATAAATATTGGTCTTCTTTAGTAGAATCGACAAAGTGTTAAAAAATCAAAATAAAAAAATATATACTATTATTTTACTATTTAATCTAAGATTGAATGAATGCACATATACTTACTTGACGAATCTATGTATGTAAGTCCCGGGCAGGCATTTGTAAAAATTCTTATTCAACCTTTTCTTATGTATGAAATAACTTGAAAACTTTTTTACTTTAAACAATAATGATCACAATGAAAAATATTTTAGACTAGAATGGAAAAAATGTTGTCCTCCTCCTTTAAGCATCGTAAATGCCTTGTCAAATCTCCCTTGTCTTTGCTTACGTAACCATTTATGATTGAATGATGCAACGAGCTGTAATCGCAATAAATAAATATCACATAAATGTTGATAAATTGATTTGAGAATTCCTTTTTGAGTTACAACAGGATTTCAGTAAACGTTTTTTGACAACTAATTGGTTTAATAATGACATTGAGTAATTTTATTTGATTGTAAATGAAAAATTGGAAATCCAATAAAATAATGAGAATTACACCCGGAATTTTCCTTTATGCATTATAAATGTGAGAAATATTTATACAATCAATAACACTAGTTTACAAAGTGAACATTTTCCATGTTCCTACAGTTGTTGCGAGAATTCGCTGATTTCGAAAATTTAATTATGGAAATAACTTTGAAGGCATGTCTATAGTCTTAGCTACGAGTGGCTTTGGTAGTGCAATATATATCATTAATAATATTTATATTTTTAATAAATAAATTGATAAATTAATAAAAGAATAAATAAATAAAAAAATTTTTAAACGGTATGACTTTTTCTATTTTTAACTTTTTTTCGATATACATGCCGTCCTAAATTAAAAAGAAAAAAACATTTTTTAATTAGAAACATAATTTTATTTAAAACATAGTATATCCTAAAAATATAGTACAATCGACAGGAAACACGAAATAGAGGACGATCAAGGTGCGCATGACGGCATAGCAAAATAGATGCCTTGATCGGATAGTCAAAAATCTAATATAGACACAGGTTAAGGCAAAAGCTGAAATTCGAAATCAATGGAAATCGGCGCAATAGCATTTAATCATCATCATCAGCAGCAGAATCTCCTTAGACAACGCTCACACCGTAGAGGTCGACCCAACGGATCTTAGAGAAAAAGCCTTCTTGACAGCTGACGACTCGCTGACATGGCCGCAAAGCTGAAACCCAGGAATAGATCTCAATGAAATTTATTTGTTTCGGAACTTTGCGCCCACAGCTGACGCAAAATCATCATAGTACATTCTATAAAAAAGACTTTGTTACAGATTTGCAAGAATTCGACGAGTTTTCCTCAAAATTTCAAGTTTTTGAATCAGTTAGCAAATTTAAAGTGCCTTAAAATTTCCGTTGATTTTTGGTAGTTTTTTTTGCAGGTGTTGTGAAATCGCACAGAAAAACAACTGATGGGTTTTTTAACCCTTTAAATTATTAATTTTTAAATTATTAATTTTTAATCATTTAACCAACAAGTTCTTATTTTTTGTTAAAATTTGGGGTAAATAAATAATTTTGGTAATGCTGCAACATTTTTTTTTTTTCATTAGAACAACCAGTAGTAGTCTTGCGACGCAAGGTATTTTGAGTACATCGCGCATTTCGAGCGGAAACGGATTAATGAATCCATTATAAATCCGTAACCAAATCACGTCTATAATGTTTCATATATTTTATATACTGCACTTCGGTTGGCATTTGCTTCGATGTACCACTTTACCACTTCTTCTGCTAGCGTTGCGAAGTGAACTTAGCGCTTGCTTCTTATCTTGACTTGCCAAGCTAAGTCGATACATGTTTAATCAAAACTTGTTAGTTAGGCTAGGAACCCATTTTAGTTTTTGGCTATGTGTACACCAAATTTCTAGGGCTATGAAGCAACTTTCACCGATTCGGTAAAAAACTACAAAGTTTTGAATGCTAAACGCTTTTATTTCACTTCTTGCGTATGCTTGTTCATCTATCTTTTGCATTCTTTTCGTTATTTTATTTTTTTGTAACAAGTTTGTTCCTTAAAATACGCTTTTATATAGATCTTACGTGGCAGTATTGCTCCTGCAGCTCTGGTTTTACTCTTAGATGCAAAGTTGTAGTTCTAGAGAAGACCCAGCGCCGTAAGTTCTACGCAAATGAAAAATTTAGCGATTGAGGCTGCATCATACAAAAATCGTTATATTCAAAAAATTGTCCAGCAAGCGCCATCTATTTGAAGTAAAGCTTGATCGTCCGAATGTTGCAATTTTTGCTTTTGTTAACAAATCAGTACAGCCATGGCATGCATGCATTTAGTAGAAGCTACCAAGATGAGCAAGAGATGAAAAAGATGTCATACTTTCTATGCGACTGTGCCGTTCTCTCCAGCTAAAGATTAGTCATTCTAGGTAGACAATATTTCAATGGGGAGAAAGTTCTTATCACAGAGGATCTTCCAAAGTTTTTGAACAGTTTCCAATGGTTTTAGCAGAGGTAAGAACAGGTTTCCCATGCGGCATCAGAATGGGCTATGAGCTTTAGTCTCTGTTCTATAAGGAACAACTGCTACAACCTAGCCTTAACTAACACTTGCCAAATCCATCCTTTGAACAAGTGCTGATTTTAAGATTAGCTGGAGTTATGTTAAGTGCAGCGAAACGTTTCGTACGTTTGAAAAATCGTCTTAAAAATATTTGTACTGGCCTAATGAATGTCAATGAAAAAATGAAAAATGGTATTGATTCAGATTCTGGCTGAACTTCGTGAGAGAATAAGAGAGGAAAAAACGATCAGATTCAGTCAAGGTAACGCGTCAGCTCATTCTTCATGGTTCGTTCAGAAGTTTCAAGTTTTTTGATGTGAATTTGTGCCTTATTGTACCTTTCAAGGTTGAGCTTGTAAATTAATATTTTTGTTCAGATACGTAATAAATAAATACATTTAGAAAATACCGTTTGCTATTTTTTTATACTTTCATTAGAAGAAAATTTATAGCACTGAGAAATCTGAAATCTGCATTTAGAAATTCAAGCATTGATCCAATTGAAGCTGTGTACGGAAAGCAGCAGGCATCACGCAGAAGCACATAGAAAAAATACTCTCATCATTGTATTTTAAGCAATGGAAGATTAACCCCTTGAACGCCAATTTATTTTCAGTCAGCACTGCTCTGGCAGATGGTTTAATTTTCCTAATTTTAAGAGGAGGGATTGAAATAGAAACTTACGGGGTTTTTTGCTAAAATAATTATTATAATTTTTAATTATTTTGCTCAAATAATGTATTATAATCATTAAAAATATTGCCAGTTTGTTCAGGAAAATTGATGATGAGCTGGACTCGTCTGGACTAATATGAGGCATTTTAGGTATAGTCGAAAGGTGATAACTAAATAAGTGCGAAGTTCAAATAAAGTATCTCACAGCAAAGCCACTCTTTGTATACTTTGCGTATGTAAAACAAAGCAAGGTGATTTTAATACCTTTTTTTCGGTAAATGGATACTTTTTGTTTAAAGTTGAACTTCTTCAACGAGAGTAGCAACCAAATTTTTGATAAAATTGTGACACTTGTGATGAGCTTTGGTTGTGCTAATCTTCCCCTCTACCTTTTTTCCACCTGCGAAGAGTAAGAGTTGTTGTCGCTTCCATTCGTCTTTGACATTCAACGGTTGTGGCGACTATGCCCACCTTGAAGAAAGTTCCCTAGCTAGTGTTATGATGTGCTTTGATTCTCAGAATGATGTTTGATATGCAAGATAACGCAAAATTAATTATCGAATTTAGTTTTTGATTAACTTTTCTATTAAATAAAAAAAAAAGATATTGAAAATCTTTATTTTGACCTTTGTGTATCAGATAATTTAATGATAAAAAAAAATTCTCATAAGAGTATTTACCACAGCGGAGGAGCCTAACCATTTGTATACTGCAGCTCTCTAGTACACGAGTGTTAAATATGATTGACGTTTGACGCATTTTAGAAAAATTAGAAATTTTCCGATAGGGTGATTAATTTTGCGCCACTTTCTATATGTTGTGTTACAGCTGAATTTAGTTTTCTAAGTGACCAGGAAATGAACAATATGTAATACAAGCCATTGAATCAGGCTACTCATAAGTTGATTTTTTGGAAATATGGATTACTCTAAAGGGACCCAATACTCTAGAATTTACAAAAAACTATATTAGTTTTAATATTTCAGGATATGCTTATTTGAAATTATAATGCGTTGAAAGTTTATGGTATGAGGTTTTACTGACAAATTCACAGATTGGGAGCATTTGGTCAGCCAGCAAACTCGTGTTACTTAAAACTTTGAATTGATTTATCATGAATCTGAAATTGGAATTTCAAAAAAGCCGAGCCAAGAAGCACCTAGGGAACTCCTAAAACACTCAGGCTATAAAGTCCATTGTATTCGAAGCTCTGGAAAGTAAAAGGGTTGATAGTCAAGGAGAAAAGAGAAAAGTGACAGAGAGAAAGAGATAGGATAGAATAGAAACAGAGACAGAGATAGCTAGTCTTGTGAGCATTTTCTAGATTCTTTGGAAAATCTGAAAATATCTTCCAGCTTGAGAGAATGGATTTTTGTCGTTCTCTTGACATCGGAACCCAAATGCGCAGCCTTGTTCTAGTAAAGGCAGAAAACTCACTGAGAAAATGCTCAGTGCTATTCGGTTCCTCTAAGCAAGACAGGCAAATTGGGTGCTCAATGATTCCAACAGTGGTAAAATGCTGAACTGAACGTCTTTTCTATCAAGTTTTAGAAGAAAGTTCGACAGTTTTCTACTCGGGCTTGTCACAAAACACTTTGCAGTTCTGCAGCGTTCTCGACTGGACCATCGTTCTTGATGTAAATTGCATACATAATCGCTGATCCGATTCATGACTTCTGAGGAACTGATTTCGATTATTGGCTTGGGTCTTTGTGGGACAACCGCTGATCAATTTATCGGCTATTCATATCAAGACTCTACTTTTTTCTGCATGGTGGGTGAAAAAATCAATCACAATCAAGTTAAAAAAATCCATTCTGTTTTTTGGGGCACCTCAAGCTCAACCGCTCCCAACACTATTTTTGGGGTGATGATATTCAGCATTAGTTTTAAATAAATATTTTTATTGTGTTATGACAAATACTTTTTTGTATGTTGTTGACTGTTATGAAGTGTAGATGTTTGTGCTTACATTTGGTACTTAAAAAAACATAAAAAATACTTAAATTCATGGGGACTAGACCAGGGAACCACTCTACTTTTCTATTGGTTCCGTTACGTGTTCAATATCTTTTAGATCGTAGAAAAAGTTGACACATCCACATCTTGGAGTGACCTTTAAAACTATAAGCGTTAAGAAGCATAAATAGGATGACAACATTACATGCAAAATTAGAACCTTGATTTTCGAATTTGCGATAGAAAATAGATAAAAAAGTCATTTCTCATCAAATGCAAATTTATACCGTTAACTAGTGTAACTTACTGCTGCTCGTATACACTGAAATGTATTTATGTTTCATTTTTACCAACTGAATTCCATAAACAAATGTGCATGCAAAAGAAATTTGTTTTAATATCAAGGTTTCGGTTTTATGAATAGTGTACAATAAATAATAAAAAAAAAATAAAGAAAGAAATGAATTACTCACAGCAATGGTGAACCATCAATCAAACGCCTGTAAATCCCGAAAATGCACGGAACCAAGCAACCACACCCACTATGCAGCCAACGCAATAAAATAAATGTAAAGCAAGCAAATAACTATTTGAATAAAAGCATTGAAAATGTAGCAAAAAGCAGAATTGGGAAAATATTTGCTTTTTATTTGTAACTATAAAAAACAAGAGGCTTAAATATGTTGTGTAAGCAAGCGCTGCAATACACACCCACTCGTATACATCATGCGAAAAAATATGTAGTTGCATTGAGCATAAAAAGGGTGGCAGTTTGCGTTAAAAACCCAAAAAATTGGACGAAAAAATGCAAGAAATATGAATGGAAGCATAAAATGTGGCAACTGATGAAATCAACAAAACAAAAAAATTAAAAGAAAAAATACTGACCGCTTCATATGCCCATGAAATTACAAGAGCAAGTTTATTGATGTAAGTATAAGTGTATGCATGGTTTTTTCATGAGCAAACCGTTACGATACTGTTGTTTTTATTAGCGTTTTTTTGTAGCAAACAAAAACTATTATATATGAAATAGGGCTGAAAGGGCAACATGTGAAATCGGTTATGCCTAAGGCAAGCGCGCAACTTGGACCCCGAAATGTAGGTAATGGAAATTTATTAATTGCGTGCAAGGCGTATGGATGGAAATGTAACCAATTTAAGAAAATATAATATAATAATTTATGTAAATTTGGCATACAAAGAGCATTGTCGCATGCAAAATTTTCGTGAATAGTATTGAAAGTGTGTAAACATGCCACATATGCATTAAGAAATAATATTAATATTAATAGGAAATAATATAATATTAAGAAATCCCATTAAATGGATACAGAAAATTCTTTAGTAATTTTGTTGTATCAGATTTGCGTTATAAAAAAATTTTATATGTGAAAACTCGTTAAGGGGGTCTTTTTTTTACTGCAATCGATAGATATAATATATTACAGGAGAATATGCCCTCAAAATTTTATACGGAATTCAAAGCGATTTCAGAGTTACAGGCCTGTGCACTGTCCCTCGTGTGAGTATGCTGTCTACCTTCTGAATGAGGAAAGTTATCGTTTCAAACCGATAATCTATATAAAGATAATTAAAGTGCGCAACTAATGAACTAACAAAATACAAAAAAAAAAAATTCGGCTTTTAATGTTATTTAACACCTTTTTAAAAAAAATAGCGAAAAAAGCACTTTTTTCAATAATTAATTGTGCGTTAATTTTTTCATATTTTATACAAGAGTAGTCTATTATATGCGGGAAAGCCTTTTGAATAAGACAATATTTTTCTTTTGTGCTTCTGGTGAAAACTACGACCGAATCTTACACGCCGTTTTACCAGCGCGCAAGGAGAAGCTGTGTGAGATCCCTCATATGTCCGTAATTTTGTTTTTTTATTTATGTTAAAAAATTGTTTATTACTCTTTAACCATGTCTTCAAATAAATGCAAAAGATTATTCCTGTGTGTCGCTTTTTTCGCCTCGAAAAAAAAATTGAGAAAAAAACACCTTTTTTTGAAGCCACTGATAAAAGGCCCCCTTAACGCATAACTTTTTCTAATTGTAGTAACTTTTAGAGTATATTTTATATAAATATATTATTTATTTTATTTAGTAAATCACTATATTGCGAAAAATTACTATAATATTAGAGCACTAACAAAGTCGCAGCTTTCCAATTTGGTGGGTGTACTTACCAGGTGTTGTCCGTTAGTTAATCACGCGGTGGGACTTGAGATTGCCATAAGTTCTTTCTGCAGAAGCTGTCTGAAGGATGAGGTGGAAATATCTCAGTACCTTCTCCTCAGCTTCTCCGCGCCCTCATCGGGCCAAGATTCAGAAATCTGAGCTTTGACTGCTTTGCTACACTTATGAATATTATATAGCAGGTTTAAACAGTACAGACTTGTTGAATTTCATAAGCAGCTTGAAGTGTTTAACGCATTGCAATTAGTCACCGTTTGGACATCATCCTCCAATCCAAAGCCCCTTTTCCGCCTCTGTTTTTCCTCTGTATGCCGTCACAATGTACGAATTTGATTTTTTGTGCAAGTGGGCCCTCGCTGGGCCCAATTTTTTCCATGCGAATTAGATTTTGTGGTATGTCAACCCTGAAAAAATAAAAAAAAAAGTGAATAACAAAAAATATTTCACTTGATGTCTAAGTTATTGTAGAAAACAAAAAAAAAAACACAAAGTAAGGAAAAAATATGAGCGTCATTATTTTTTTTTCAAAAATAACCTAAATAAGTTTTTCGCATTAGACATCATTCAGGGATTGGAGGAAAGCATCTGAGAATGGTTTTTTTTAACAAAAATTTTTTTTTCAAAAATTTTGGGTAAACAAATTTTTTCCAAAAACATATTTTATGCTAAAAAAAAATAATTTTATATCCAAAACTATCTCACTTGATATCTAAGAAAGAATGGAAGTAAGAAACAAATCTGAGGAGCGTTTTTTCAAAAATAGCTTAAATAAAATTTTTCCAAAAATTTTGGGCAAATAATTTTTTTCAAAAAATGTATTTTGTACTAAAAAAGAAAAAAAACAAATTTTTTTAAGCCCAAAAATATTTCACTTGTATTTGCAAGCTTAAAAAAAGAAATAAAGTAAGAAACAAATTCGAAATCATTTTCAAAATTTTGAATGAATAATTATTTTCAAAAAACATATTTTATATGATATAATAATTTATATTACAAATAAAAAAAAAGATTAAAATCCAAAAATATTTCACTAGATATTCCAAGTTAAAAAAAAAAATATTTTTATTTTATTTTTAAAAATAAGGGAAATTTATACAAATGTTAAAAAAGTTCCCAAAATATTGAACTTTTTATGCTAAGCTAGTAAAAAAACAAATAAAAAAGACCCGTGAAAAAAGGTATTTATAAAACCTAGGATTGTGTCTTTGGAAAAGCAAAAATTTATTTTTTTTTTACTTTTAAACAAAAATATATAATTTATTTTTCTCAATCATTTTTTTTATAAAAATATGAAAAACAACCGAATGTGTTATATTTCCCTTCATAAAATTATTAATCACAACTTTTAACACTGAATAAATCTCAAAATTATAAATTTTAGTTTAAACATTTTTGTAATTTACCACCAATTATACTCAAGTTGTACAAATAATCCAATTTTTCCAAGAGCTGGCAACAATGTCCAAAATACGTGCATGAGGGTTTGGCAGCAGCTGGTTTACAAAATTTTAAGAAGTAAAGTTCACCTGAAGCAGACAGATGGCCAGAGGTGAGAAATTGTGAAGCCGAAGAGCTAGGCAGGAAAGGTACTAGCCTTCAATTGCATAGTGATAGAAGTACTATTGGGATGCCTTTGGAGACCAGCAAACTAATAATTAAAAACCACAAGATCCAAGATGTTAGTAGGTAGTGGGGAGATGAAGGCACATGCGTAACAGCTGGGCTTATGTGGCTGCAAATAAGTAAACAAAAGACTAAAGAACTACTTAGCCCTTCAAGAGAGGACATCTCGACAGTCGTGAGGTGAGGAAGAAACGTTTTAGCAGTTCCTTTCAAATTGTTCAGCCTTAGTTTAAATCTGAGCAGGTTTTCTAGGTAGATACTTTTTCAGTCCGGCGTGGGAATTAGATCAATCCAGCGCTTCATAAAATCACAAAATGGTTTCAAGAAGAAAAATAAATGAGGCTTCCGTACCTCACAGTTGTATCGGTAAGGTCCAAGTGAGTTGGTCGTGCGGACCGACTCTCACCATAACTTAACCTAACTTAGCCAGATAAGACTTTTAGAAGAGCAAACCAGGATTGTGGCAATTTATTCGCAAAGCAAAAAAAAAAAAAGCGTGGCAAAAAAAAAACGTATTTTCCATAGTTTCTTTATATTTTTTTAAATTTTATTTATAATAAAGACTTAGATCACAAAAATAAAGCAGTTTTTTTAATAAAATCAGTTTTTTTAATAAAACTCTGCTTGCTTTCAGTTAGCAGCGCTTAAATATATTATTTAATATCAATTTTTTAAGCAAAAATGAAAAGCATTCAAATCGTGCAACCATTCATTGGCGCGAAATGAACAAAAAAACAACGACAATCAACTTATCAGAGAGATAAATGATTTAAATTTCTGGGCCATTGTTTTGTATCCCATTGCTTCGAGGCTTTTATGTGTTGCTTTCATTAATGCGAATTGCCTGCGAGTATTGCACCTTGGCGCCTAAAAGTAGGCAACGCAGCATGCGCGTGTTAATGAACATAAATTATCACAAATTCAGCGCTCAAAATATGAAAAGCAAATAAAAGACTTCCATTTGCAGGAATGAGTGTGCTGCCAGCCTGATTGTGTTTATTTGTTTATGTGCCAATGTGAATTTGCGCTTGTGTATGAAATGTGCGTGGCACAAGCGCAACGAATTATGCGTCTTAATAGTCTGCTTTTGGATATGCCACCGCTTTCTCTGACACTTTATTTTCCTTGTTTTGTTTTTTAACATGCAGCTCGCGGCACCTCTCACGGTTCGCTGCGGTTTTCTTTTCTTGGCCGCTTCGTGGTTTTTGAGTTTGCTTTGTTATTGTCATTATTAATATTATTATTATTTTAAATGTGTGCTATGAAACGTTACGAACGTCGTTAGAAAATGTCCATAAACACTGAGTTGATAACAAAGCAACAGTGAAAAAGTAAAACAAACAAAAGCTACAATCACAAAAAGACCATCAGCTACTTGTACATACATACGTACACACATACACTGAATTGGCGTTTTTGTTATTGGCAGCTAAACACTCATTGCTGCTACTTTATTTTTTATTATTGTCGCTTCCGCATTTGTGGTATCCTTCGTAGCTGCGCGTCGACTTTGCTCACTTGCTATTCACTCTGTTCACCGTCGTGATTGCGTTTTGGCCTATCCGCCTTTCAACTTAGCTGACTGATTGTGTAGGTGTGCTTGTGTGTGTGGCTGTGTGAGTGAATAGGTGTGCGGCTTGTGTGTGCATGGCTGTGTTCGTGAATGCATAATGCTGTTCGTCTGCGGTTTGTGTCGGCTTGGTCTTGGTCTTATCTTCGTCGCTGTGTACGTATTATCCTGTGCGTTTGAATCACTTCCGCCGTTGTGCAAAGCCAACAGCCAACACCAGTAAGCCGGAGAAGCCAAAGTGCATAATTATGCCTTCACCACCTCTTCGTATACAGGGTGCTGCAGTAAATGGTTTTGAGCAAACTTGTTGGTGTAAGAAATTGTTGCTTCTCACAAGTAAGTATATTACTTTAATGTTCGCATTCACTTAAGGGCCCTTTGGAAGAGAACGTTTTTCGCAGGCTTTGAAAATTTTGTTTTTAAAAAGAGAAAGTAAAAAATATTGTAAAAGTTTTGTTGCTATTGCACGCTTTAAGGTTTGGGCGTCATACTCTGTGCACTTTCTCTTACCGTCAAGTGATCGGTATCAATACTGGCTACTGCTCTATAGAGTCGCATGCCAAAGAATGAGTCTGTCAGCAAACGAGGAACAAACGAATAGGAAGTAATCGAAAACGCCGAACATTTCCTTTGGAAATTATCAAGATCACATTTTTTGGGTTTCTAGCCTAGCTGAGTTCAGCTAGCATCCATGCGCATATAAGATGAAAACTCTTCACTTTTTCTTTCTTTTATAGACACTTCAAGTAGTGTTAGTTCAGTTTCTCTGGAAATTTTAACGTTGGGCAGGTAACGGTTTTGCCTCAGAAGACCCTCAGTAAAATTTTCAAAATAATAATTTTCTAGAGCATTTTTATTCTCTAGCGAGTTTCTTAATTTGTTGTTTTTTTCAAGTTTTCCAAAGAAAACTTTTCTAGAAAATTTGTTTTCTTTTAATTTAGATTTCATAAATTTGTTTTTTGAGATTCTCCGAAGAATACGTTTCTAGAGCATTTTTATCCTCTAACGATTATCTAAATTTGTTTTTTGTGTAGTTTGTTGAAATGAGGGTCAAATTTACCCCTTAAAACGGGTGCCATTGGGTTAAAATATAATGTTATACGAAATTATTTCATGAGAAATTTTACTTTATATGGCTTAACTTTTCAAATTCACTCACAAATACATATATTAATTTTAAGAATTTGTTGCACTTTTTTAAAAACGAACTAATGACAGGATATAAAAACTTTCCCAGGCCTTCAAAAAAATTCAATCTCACTTTTGCGAATCCATCAAGTGCTTTATTATCGGAAAAGTGCATATATATATATATAATTATATATAATTGGCGCTTAAGCCTTTTTTGGGTGTTTGACAGAGCTCCTCCTATTTGTGGCGCACATCTTAATGTTGTTACACAAATGGAGGGACTTGCAGTTCTAAGCCGACTCCGAATGGCAAATGGAGATTTTTTAATTAATATTATAATAAATTTTAGTAACTGATTCTTGTACTAATCAGCAAAAGAGTTTCTTGAAGTGAAACTTCTTAGGCGTCGATGGACGAGCGAGAATGGAGAGTAAAATTTCATGGCCATGCAGCGTTTTGGGCATTTTCGTTCCGCGAGAGAGAAAAAAGATATAACGCAGAGGAAAAGGATAGGGAAAGCTATACCTTATATATGTCTTAGATACATTTTAGATTATTTTTCCTGAGTTTTTCCTTGTGGTTGCTAATTTAACACTACCTACTTGTTGGCGCTTGTTTGTTGGTGCGAAATTGTAGGAAATATATTTTTGATGCCTACTTTTTGGCGTTATATTTTCTTGGTGCTTACTGTTTTTGGTCCCAATTTTTTATCGGTTTTTTTTTGTGCTTACTTTTTGGCGCTTATTTCCGTTTCCTGGCTAGTGCTTGTGCGTTCTATAAAGTGCTATCCATTCCGGTGTCGGATTTGTTGATATTGCCTTGCGGTAATTTGTGCCGTTGCTGCGGTCCTGGAATCGCTGCATTTGTGCGGTTGATAAACGCTCGGAGTAGTGCGCGTTCTTGCCACGGTTTGTGTTCGGCGTTTACCTACACCGTCGACCCTTCTCCGGTTTTTGTAAATTTTGTCTATTTGTATTCTCTTAAAATCTTGTGAATTTATTAAATATATATTCTTTATCTCTCTCTCTCTCTCATTCTCTCTCGGACCTCTCTTTCTCTCTCTTTCTTTGTCTGCCTTGAAAGTTTCATTTCTGTTATGTGTACTACGCTACACGCAATATTTTTGTTTTCTTTACCGATTCTTCGAAAGTTATTTTGTTTTTTTGGCAACCTACTTATCTGGCGGCTGTCGTAGCCGAAAGAGTTGGTGCGTGACTACCATTCGGAGTTCAGAGAGAACGTAGATTCGAATCTCAGAGAAACACCAAAATGAAGAAAAATATTTTTTTCTAATAGCGGTCGCTCCTCGCCAGGCAAAGGCAAATCTCCATTTGCCATTCGGAGTTGGCTTAGAACTGTAGGCTCTCCATTTGTAGAACAACATCAAGACGTACGCCACAAATAGGAGGAGGAGCTCGGCCAAATACCCAAAAGAGCTATACGCGCCAATTATATATATATACGGGGTTGCCAATATTCGACGGACCCATCTGGAAACCCTGTATCTTTTGACAGAGATGTCAGATCGTTTAATGACATACCGCGTTGGAAGCGTCAGTCCAAGAGAGACTGTAAATGAGAGCCCCATGAAAATGAAAAATTACTTCCTTTCTGTATCGTAGTATCGTAGATTTTATCGCAGGATTTTTGAAAATTCCTCTCAGGATTGCTCTCTCACCACACAGTTTTGCCGAAAAGTACATATCGAAATCATTTACAAAATAAACTTGGAAAAAATTCAATTTTTGTTAAAATAACTTAAAAACAATGTTGAATAATGTTAATTACAATACATATATATATATATACTTATCTTAACCTGTTTAAGAATAAACCGATGAATATCGCTCTGAATTATTTCAAGACTTTTCTTGGTCTCGACTTAGTGGTCACTTGTGTGACATTTGTATGTTCTTTTACATTAATAACATGGTTATTGGACACCCTTTATTTGAAAAATTCGTAAAAAGTATATACAAATATTTAAGTACCAGTTGCTCCTGCTTCTTATGTAAATAAATAAGTACACTTTTTTCAGAATTTTTTTCATAATGCTTTTGTTAAATTTTTGTTTGCTTACTTAACACGGTAACTCAGAGCAATAAAAAATCTAATAAAGTTTTAACATAAAATTCAAAATAATAAGTGCAGTAAAAATGAAACGAATGGTGTTCATATCCTGCAGCGAAAATCATTCACCTCGAAAGTGTGCATTTCACACCCTTCTGTTCACATAGATGTATGAGAAATGTAATGTAAAATTCTTATTTTGCTTGTATGAAATGGTGCGAAATTAATCACTCTACCCTATCTTAAGCGGACACCTAAGGGACTGACAAATTTGTCCGCTTATAAGAGATGCCCGCTTATGAGAAAAATATAAAAGAGTTTTTAAAAATGTGTAATAGACAGTTTCATTTCCAAAACAAGAATATTAGTACATGCGTACATTTAAGACAAAGAAAGGATTTTAATCAACTTTTTTTTCAAGAATTATTTATTAAACAGTTTATTAAACAAGATTTTCAAATTGATTTAAAAAAGACAGAAGTTTTAGCAAGGCGAGTTTTTCCTTTAAGTTCAATATCTTGAAGATGTATTTGAAGGTCAGTACGTAGTTCAACACTTTTAATATTGTTGTGGTTTACAGAAAAAGCTTTTAGTTTTCTTATAGCTAAATAAGCCTCTTTATAGGTCGTCAGCCTCATTTTGTATTATATTTCATCTTCAGACGAGATAGCCAAGGATTCTTGAGAAACAGTTAGCACTTCAGTACTGATGTCTTCCAATTAAAAGGATTTCCCATTTTAGTGTTTCCAGGTAGGTTTTAACGGGTTTGGCAACGTGAGATCGAGGACTGTCATGCTGTAGAGTCACTCGGCGCGTTGTTTCACTTAAAGCAGCATCTTCATACACTTTTTGTAGCTCTCGATGCGCCTCAGCCCCCATTTTTTTCGAATGAAAGAAGAAAATCAACACTTCCCGCAAATGACGATTTTTCGGCACAAAATCAGACATTTTCACAAAACCAAAAGTAAGCTTGGTTTATGACGTTTATGCAATGTAATGAATCCATTTTTCATCACCTGTCACGATGCGATGAAGAAGACCCTTCCTGTTTTGCCGCTGGAGCAGTTGTTTACAGGTGAAAAAACGACGTTCAACATCCCTTGGTTTTAACTCATAAGGAACCCAAGTCCCGTGTTTCTGCATCACTCCCAAAGCATACGATTTAGCCGGCTGCACGCACGAAAAAATGTGTCGTTACCTTGCTCATTCGTCGTTACCTTGCTCATTTGTCGTTACCTTGTTCATTCGTCGTTACCTTGCTCATTGTCGTCACCTTGCTCATTGTCGTTACCTTGAATGAACTGCAAGCGAAAGCGCGGAACGAACGACAAAGCAAACAAAGCAAACGAACGGCAACGTTCGACAGCTTGCTCTCTCCTACTTAAGTGAGCGTATATATGTATGTATATGCGCATTTGTACATATGTATATAAATTCACGTCTTTGTATTTGCATATGCCTTCTTATTGATTATTATTAATTTGATTTACTTGAAGAATTTAAAATAAAACCAAGTTTGTTAATAATACCTGTTATTTTAATGTTATTATTATTAATTTTTTTATTATATATGAAGGACAAAATGTATGGTAATATTTACCACATACCTTATAAGATATGTTGTATACTAATACATGTATATAAACATGCATATACATATACAATTTCGCGCAATTTTCATAAAGAAATCTATATGTAAAGATGCATACAAATCATATGGACATATCAAAAATACGAATCTATTCCGTACGCAAGCAAATGTAAGCTAATGTGCTTGAACTGCAAGCGAGAGAGCGGAACGAACGACAAAGAGCACAATCGGCCCCCGCGTTCGGCAACGTTCGACATCTGGCTCTGTCCTACTTGAGTGAGCATATATATGTATGTATATGTATGTATATGCGCATTTGTATATAAATTCACATACTTGTATTTGCATATGCCTTCTTCCTGTGTGCATGGTAATGAACCATTTCTTTGTTGAGAATAGGACGATGATAGAAAAAGTAGGAAATGAAAGGGAGTGTTTCGAGTGTAAAGTGTCTTGAAAAAGGCAAATCGATGATGGTGCCTCTTAGTGTTGTTGACTTATTAACGTCTGATGCACAATCGAAATTGAAGATATCTTTCATGAATTTGATAAATGTTTCGTCATTTTTCACGTTTGTGTAAATGTAACTTGACCTATTCCATTGCAATTCCATTTACCTCCTCCTCTATATCCATACAAAATATCTATCAAACAAATAAAATTAAAATTTTGTTTTGAAAATTGCAACCATTCCATCAATATTTTCTTATGACGTTGTCACGTTAAACTATCGTCAGTAAACCGACTTTACAGACAACCTCTTTTTTTATACGTAAGCTTATTAAAAAATGTGTATTAAATTAAAAAAATATATTTTTTTCACTCCTTTTTATGTATACTCAAGCTTATGAACAACAAAATATAAGAATAATTAAAAAAAATGTGTTTTAAATTTCATTCGAATATTTTTATTTATGAAGTATATCTGACCTGAAAAAAATTAAAAAAAAAAATTAAAAATAAAGTAAATAAACTTTTTTAAAATATTTTTCTAGCCTACGTAAAACAAGTGTATAGAAAAATACGACCTAATCCAGAATACTCAAAACACGTGAGCTAGAATCGCGAATAAATCTATTCAGGCTTTCTATACCTTTCAGTCGCACTACTCGTTAAAGTAAATTAGTCAAATAAAACTTTTGTCAGTCGGTCCTCTGTTGGCACTCACGTAGTTCAAAACTTTCAGTAGGCGTAAAAAAAATATGTTTGCATTTCAACCAAATATTTTTTACTTAACACTCATGTTTAGTAATAATTGTGTTCGATAAAAGAATTAGTCATCAGCAGCCTTCAATACAAAAATTCTCTTCGAAAGAGAAGAAAGAGCAAAAGAGAAAAAAGGAAACGTATCAGCTGAATTTGTTTACAAATTTATGTGTTCCAAAAAATCATAGTGAAAGTACTCTATATGCTCGCGGTTGACACATTTTCGGGAATTTTCAAACTAACGTAAGGGTAAAAGTGCAGAGGATTCCACAAAACTAATTGACTTGCTTTCAAAAGGTTCAGTCATATGCTTACCGGTCATATGCTTTCGTCATTGATAATTCATGCTAACTAAAATTTCGCCAGCGCATAATTAACGTCTCTCTTTCATCGAACTGTCACTTTGCTCTATTAATTTTTGCGGGATGCATAATTTGTTAGTGTTAACGAACGCCTACTTGCAAAAATTCAAAATAACTATTACAAATTTTTGTGTTAGCGAACACAACTAATAGCACTTTTCCATACCTATGCTTGAATGTATGAAATGCGAGTGGAAGCCAATCAGACCCATTCGAAATCATATGCAGAGTAAAACAAGGAGACGCACTGTCATATTTAGTACTTAATTTAATGCTACACACGACTGTTCTTGTAATACGTTTTATCAAAGCTTTTATTTTAACACCCATTGGAGGAAGAAAAATAGGACGCCCACGAAAGTGATGGTTAGATGACGTCGAATCAAATGAACGTACACAACTGGAGAGATGTAGCCATGGATAGAATAAAGTGGAGAAAAATTGTTGATGAAGCTATGGTTCACCACGGATTGTGAAGCTAAGAAGAAGAAGAAGAAGAGTAGACGCCATTAATTTAAACACGCGAAAGAGCGAACATTTTTAAGTTGTACGTCAGTAATAAAATTCCAACGAATTAACGAACTTCTGTGAATCGCTTCAAATTTTCTCCATTGTATCGGTTTTCCCTAGTGGGTACGCACATGCAGTAAATACCTCGCATGCAAAAATTATCATCAATATACAGCAGAATGCCATGAAATTTACGAGCAAATATTAAATTTATTGCAAATTCTCTTACATTTCATTAGAGTTTGTGAAAAAGAAAAACGAGTCAGTCAGTAATGAATGTTTTTCTGACAAACCTTTATATCCTCTGTATTATTACTGTTACAATTTTTTTATGACATGTGTTTGTCTGTATTTGTATGTATATACAATATAAAATGCATATGTATGTTCGCTTCTACAACTGCACCTCTACAGAGAGCAACGAAAATCATTTGCTGCTTGTTGATTGCCTGCTATTGTCAGCTGACATTTCATACAAAATGGTTCAAAAGCCAGTCGGGAGGTAGGGAACGAGAAAGGGAGGGAGAGAGTTGCCAGAATGTTACAGTGAAAATGAATGCTTATTTTTTCCTTGTGATTCCATGAGGCGATGGGGCATGCTGTAGGAAGATTTTTTGCCAAAGTAATCAGCAGAAACATTATTAACATAATAACGTTGCTGATGGGTAAAAAAACACAAAATAAAAAAAAGCGAAGCATATACAGCAAGAACAACTGTTTCGCAAAATTGTAGCAACAAAAAGTTTATGAATTTTTGTATAAATATTATATGCAATGCTGTCATGAATTTCTAAATTTTTTGTGAAAAAAAACAGAGATGTGCGTCATATTAAATACGCCAGCCATAATGATTATTTTTATGTCTAAAAACCAAAAAAAATTACAAAAACAAAAAATTGAAGTACAGCCAACATTTGTGTGCCTTTACGGCTTTTTCTCCAATTTCCACTGCATTGAGATTTTCAATAATGTAAATGTGTATTTTTTCTTATTGTAGCTTTGATGCTCATTACGACTGCTTGGCATTAGTCGCTGCTGCGTCGCTTAATCGAATTTGTGCCGAAAAAAATTACTGTAGCGCCTATGCATATGCAACAAAAAATTAAATTACGCTTATGCACACACACATACACTGGCACAGATATTTCCATATTTGCTTTGGCGTAATCTAATCAAATTACACTTTGAGTTAAACGCACACATACATACATATGCCACATATATGCCCCATTTCGTATCTATTCAAACACAAGCATAAATTTACATATTTAAACGTCGACGCCAACCATTTACTGCTTTTATATGATTTTAATAAAATATAGTTACTCTTAAGGTTTGGGTTTTTTCATTACTTTTTGCTCTATGGCATTGGGAATTCTTTAGATGCGCGTGTCAACCGCACCGGCTGTTGCTCTTGTCATTTGTGCCGCATTCAATGTTTTGTGTGTGTGTGCGGCTCTTATTTTATCTGCCAACGGACAGCCGAGTGGGCCTTTTGTGAACATTGACTTTAGTGTCGTTAAAGTGTTTGTTTTTGCTTTGCTCTGGTTTTTTCAGCCTTCATTGCTTTCGCTTTTTGCTACTTACTTTTTTCGGCCTCGCCATTGCGTGCAGCTCATTGCATTTGATGTTCGTTTCGTGTGACATTCAACTTGATACTTAATTATCAGTTATAGGTTCTTGTTTTTTGTTTTGGCTTTTGCTTCATATAAAATTATATTTTCATAAAAAAATTGTTGATTTTTAATCTCATTATTGTTTAACGAATCGATTTTGCGTTTAATTGCTCAAACAAAATAATGAGTCTTTTTTTATTTTTTACAAGTCCCTTGTAGGTTTGCATGTACGCGTGTAAGTGAGGCTCTATGAAAAAATTTAATTAGCTGCAATATTTTCATATAATAGTCTATAAATTCAGCTAAAAGTAAAGACTAATGTTAATTTTTATGTCATAAAAAAGAGCTTGAAAAAAATAAAGCTAAAAATTTAATATATTAATTAAAGTTGCAATTTATGTTGTTTGGGAAAAAGAAATTTATCGTTTTCTCGGTAGATGGCTGTAGTGATCGATATATCGTAAAGTATCGATCAAACCATTTAAATTTTGGGTTCGTTGCCAAGGTGACCTTTCAGACTATAAAAAAATCTTTTAATGTTTCTTGTTTGTTCTATTCAGTTGTGTGTTGGATAAAGAGGCGAAGCGAATGGGTTTGGTGAACGAGGACAAAACGAAGTACCTTCTGCCTTTAAACAAACAGTCGGCACCCACATCACTATTGACAGTTATAATTTTGAGGTTGTAAAAGGCTTCGTATACTTAGGAATTCGTATACTGAAATCCAACGTAGAATCTCTCTTGCCAATAAGTGCTACTTTGGACTAAGTAGGCAACTGAGCAGTAAAGTCCTCTCTCGACGAAAAAAACTAACACTCTACAAGGCTCTCATCATGCCCGTCCTAACGTATGGCGCAGAAGCTTGGACGATGACAACATCCGATGAAGCGACGCTTGGAGTGTTCGAGAGAAAGATTCTGCGTAAGATTTTTGGACCTTTGCACGTTGGCAACGGCGAATATCGCAGACGATGGAACGATGAGCTGTATGAGTTTTACGACGACATAGACATAGAGCAGCGAATAAAGATTTAGCGGCTACGCTGGCTTAGTCATGTCGCCCGAATGGATACAAACGCTCCGGCTCTGAAAGTATTCGATGCGGTACCAGCTGGTGGTAGCAGAGAAAGAGGAAGTCCTGCTCTGCGTTGGAAAGATCAGATGGAGAAGGACTTGGCTTCACTTGGTGTGTCCAATTGGCGCCGGTTAGCACGAGAAAGAAACGACTTGCGCGCTTTGTTAAACTCGGCCAAAATCGCGTAAGCGGTTATCGCGCCAATTAAGAAGAAGAAGAATGCGAAATTGCAAGCCAGGTCGCTGAAATTGTGAATGGTGTTTATGGTCTTCAATTTTGGTTCTGTCGATTCTGTTCAGACATTTTTGATGTTGAAGAAAATGTCGGAAATGTCGATAAAATCATAGAAATTTTCGAAGTTGACTAGGAGGTTAGCAGTACTAGCATCGCCAAGGAGCTGAAGATCGATCATAAAACAGGTTTAAACCATTTGCACAAAATTTTAAAATTTTTCTGAAAAATAATAGATTTCTCTTTCCCTAAACTAATGTTACGATTTCAGTAGGTTATGCAAAAAGTCACGAAGTGCGAATCTAAGTTGCATGAAAATTGAAAATTTTCAAATTTTGTATTACATTGCATGCATGTAGTCACAACGTATGAACTCAGGTTGGAAAATATTATGCAATTTTTTGTGTTTGTATTTTATCACACGTGCGAGAAAATTCAAAATGCCAGACTAAGAAAACTGAATCAAAATCATTGAGGAATATAAATACAGGGACAAAAATTTTAATTTAAAAACAATTATCTAAAGGATGTCTGGATCTGGAGCCGAGGCCTATGACATTTTTGTCACCAGCCTTTGGTACTTTAATTTATCAGGTCAGTCCATAAGTTCGTGCGTATTTTACCCATAATTTCACTTTTGTACGATTTTTGCATACAAAAAATTATTCGCGGAATATAACGGCACTATTTACATATATTTTTTTGATAAATCTGCAATCAACAAGTGATTTAAATCGCGGATAGAAGCACGTGTTGTTAAAAAATAAAATGGAATCTTCGAACGCGTATAAGAGGCATATTTTGTATTTTTTTTATAAAAGTGGTAAAAATACAACAACTGTTGCTGCAGAAATATACACTGTTCACGGAGAGGATACCATGAGTGTAAGAACTGCACAAAAGTGGTTTT
Organism: Anastrepha obliqua; assembly: GCF_027943255.1. NCBI lineage: Eukaryota > Metazoa > Arthropoda > Insecta > Diptera > Tephritidae > Anastrepha > Anastrepha obliqua. The sequence continues at coordinate 62,839,545 of NC_072893.1, read as the reverse complement.
CAAAATTCCGAAGTGGTAACTGCGACGTGGAGGATGCCCCGCGCGCTGGTCGTTTTGGCTGAGCCAAATTTGACTGTCGATATGATAGCTCAGAGGTTAAATTAATCGCATGGAAAAGTTCATAAGCAACTGGTTCAGTTAAGAAAGGTTTCAAAGCTGGGGAAATGGGTTCCTCATAGGCTTTCCGCCGCCAACCTTCAGCAGAGAGTGAATGTGTGTTCTCAGCTGCTGCAATGGCTTGAAAATGAAAGTTTTTTTTAACCGTATCGTTACTGGTGATGAAAAATGGGTCCTTTACAATAATCCTGTTCGCAGAGGTCAATGGTTAGATAAAGATGAAACACCAGAACCGACCCCTAGAGATGGCCTTCACCCCAAGAAGATTCTCCTGTCTATTTGGTGGGATATGGCTGGTATTGTTTATTATGAACTTTTGGAATCAAACCGGACGATAACTGCTGATTATTATTCCCATCAGCTATCAAACCTGAATGAGACACTTAACAAAAATCGACCGTCTTTAGTGAATAGACGCAAAGTTTTGTTTCACTACGACAACGCAAGGCCTCATACCGCAAGGCAAACATTAGGTAACCTGAACGAGCTCGGATGGCAAGTACTAACAAATTTGAAAATGAAACTAGTTTTAAGTGGAGTAATTTCTAAATATTTTAGTTTTTTGTTTATGCATTCTAATAGGTCCAACTTTGTTTTGCTGTTTTCCTTTATGTGCTATAAATATTTTGTAAAGTACGGCACGAGGTAGGTTGTCTTCACTGACGGCTCCAAGATGGAATCGGGAGTCGGAGCAAGGGGTTTATCGAAATCAGCCAATATATATATTCTTTAATACTGCCGAATGCCGCTAGTGTTTTCCTGGCAGAAGTCTTTGCGAAACGCCTAGGGAACGTGGGTGCAAGGGGAGATATTTTCTCCGATAGTCAAGTCGCGATCAAGGCTCTGATGACTCCATGGTGCAGATCCGAGCTATTCAACTCCTGTAAGGAGGAGATCAAATATCTTGGGTGTGCAGATAAGACTTCTCTGATTAGGGTTCCAGGACATAGAAACATAGAGCGAAGTGGAATTGCAAATGAGTTTGCCAGGAAGAGGACTGAATTGGGGTCAGATACCCCCTAACAATTGTTATAGGGGAATTTGCACAAATTATTTCTCAGGAAAACCCCGCAAAGATGGAGCTCTACGAGTATTTCTTCATGTGCTTTTGAAAACGCTTTGACCCCCGTACAATAGAAGGAGTACTAAGAATTTCTTGTGGACTCCACGTTATGCAATTTCCAAATTCGAAGCTGTGTGTACCGGTCATTGGATAATTGCCACACACGCGTAAAAGCTAGATTTACCATATGACCTCTATTGCAGAAGCTGTGGGGGCCTTTCAGAGAAGGAGACAGTGGACGTTTTCTCTGCTAATCTCCGGGTTTGGCGGCCAGACCATTGAAGTCACTAGGTGCTCCTTTCTTCGATCGTGCGGAGCAGTGCGCTAACCTAAGTCTTATCAATATTCTGCATTACATGAACAGTTCTGGCTGGCTGTAGATATCTGCCTGTTGAAGGTCTCATAATGGTATCAAAAAGACGCTTTAGTGCTACTTGAGGAGTGCCAGACTGGCACTTCATCCATTTCCCCTACTTACGGCCCGAGGTACTTTTACTCAAATTAATTTCCCTGCTTTCCTTTCTAGTCACTTCAGTGATGTATTTGTCTTCTTAAAAGTACTTTGAGATGCAGTTTAGTTACGGCCGAAGTCTGAAAGGCATTATTGACCCAAAGGATGTCGTGCTTGACTCGCTTGCTGATTAACCGCTTAAAATTTTTTAAAATTTTCTTGAATATCTTTCAAGCCGGAACTTTTCAATTAACTGAAGTGATGTTTTGGGAAAAAAATTCTTTAAAACTAATTTCTCTTATAAATACTCGTTTTTTGGCATATTTTTAAATCAGCCTACCTATGTTGTTGCGCATTTCCTATTAAGTTTATTAATTTTTACTACCTGTTTCTTAAAGAAAAAAATTTCCTTACATTTTCCTTCTTTTCTTTCTGCGTCTTCGAAAATCCACGACACAATGGATTGCGAATGCAAAATTTTGGTTGGCACGGGAGTATAACTCCTATAGCAGAGAAGAATATATTTTAAAAACAGACTGGTAAGAAACTTCTTTGAAAATAGCTTTGCATTCACTAAGTCCATGACTAACTCAGTCTATGGCTTCAACTTATGCTTTAGCTGATAGCTGCTCTATCTGCTGCTAGTAGAAATGAAGGGCCTCATCTATGTTAGAAAGGTCAAGTAGGCGGTTTACATTTGGTGTCTTAATAAGTTAGTATTAGCACGAGCACGATTAACGACTAGCGGACTTTATAGAACTGTGCGATTATTTTACTAATCTGAAAGAAGAAGAAGCAATCACTTTATTGAGATAAAACAGCAAATCAGCTGAAGTAGTGGATTACTCAATTAGTCGCCTAATCCAGGCGACTTTTTTGATCAACTTTATGGTGAGGCTGCGTCAAGTCAATGGACAATGCCGATAAAGAGGCTACAAGTTACGACTAGCAAGATAAATTTTGGAATGTTATTAGCAAGAAAAAACGATAAGTTGCAGAGCATGGCACAAAATTCAATCCATTCGTGTCGTGTTCACAAAGCGCATTCAGAGTGCGACAAATGCACCAAAATATTTATAACTCTACACAAATGCCATAGAATTTATTACCTTATAGAACTTTGTTATTAAACCTCCCATTGCTTTTTGCGTTTTATTGGGAAGGCAAAATTTTTTACTCCTAAAAATAGCCCTTATAAAAAACTGGATATTTCCGAACCGCTGCGTCAATTCGCTTAAACATATCCTTCCATTAAGGCAGATATATTTCCTAATTGAAATTCGCTATTAGTGTATTGCCTTTTGGAAAATATGTCGAAGCCACATAAATATTTAATAAAATATGCTTTTAAAGTCAATCGAATGAACATTGCTGACGGTTCAACAATTATTGACTAAAAATAGTTGCCTATTGAAATGCTTTCCGGAATGCTTTGTCTACCATTGGAAATTGACAAAGCCAATCAAGTTATTTTCAAACTACAATGGATGGATATAATCAAATAATGTATCAGTAATAGCAAATGTAATGTATGTGTGTGTAAGCAATAGTATTTGTATATGTACTAATACCAGAATCTGTACTAATACATATGCTTGTAAATTCTTACTATAACGCACATACTTTACATACATACACACATACACGTGGGTGTATGGGAAGAGTGCATTTTAGAAGAGTGGAAGTCATGCATTTTATTTATTAAAAGTTTAATGGATGTCCAGTCAACTTTGCGAGTACTATTGCGATTGATATGGAATTATATTCACGCACGAAAAACAAAATGAACAGTAGAGAGCTGAGTGGTTGTGAACTTGTGAGACAGTACAATGCTTTGTTGAAGTTATTCATAAAATATGCATATGTACCTATGTACATATGTATGCTGTGTGGACAGCTATGTGTGTGCTTACATATATCTGATCCAAGTACAGTAAGGCAATGGGCTCAACGTTTACGAAATTTTTGATGCCTTCAATTTTTAGACAATGCAAAGGGTGTGCCAAATCCAAGTTAAATTTTGTGACGTTAGCTGTCTATGTCGGGTATATATATATATTATTAGCGCGTATACCCTTTTTGGGTGTTTGGCCGAGCTCCTTCTCCTATTTGTGGTGTGCGTCTTGATGTTTTTCCACAAATGGAGGGACCTACAGTTTCAAGCCGACTCCGAACGGCAGATATTTTTTATGTGGAGCCTTTTCATGGCAGAAATACACTCGGAGGCTTGCCATTGCCTGCCGAGGGGCGACCTATTAGAAAAATATTTTTCTTAACTTTGCTGTTTCACCGAGATTCGAACCGACGTTCTCTCTGCGAATTCCGAATGGTAGTCACGCACCAACCCATTCGGCTACGGCGGCCTACGGTCGGGCTTCTTGCGATTAATTTGGTCTTATATTATTATTGTCATTATTTTTGTCATATTTTGTCAATTGTAAAAATATTGCAAGTACTAAAAAAGTTAAGTGAAAACTCCAGAACTATAAAACAAAATATAAAAAAGTAAAATGAAGCAAAATGAATAAAACTAATTAAAACAAAACCAAATAAATCTGATACAAAAATAAAATAATAAATTGAAATGTAAAACAAATAAATAATTAGAAAAAATAAATGAACTGAAAACTTACTATAAAATAAGAGTTTAAAACAATATAAAATGACATGAAACACATAAAGTAAAATAAAAAAAAAAATAAAAATTTATTATAAACTAAAATATAGTAGAATAAAATAGGTAAGGTGAAGTAGCAGACTCTGAATTCAGACAAAGGAATATAAATAAAAATTAAAATTCAAGAAAATAAAGGATAGAATTAAATTATAAAAAAGTAAAAAATTACAAACAACTGAAAGAAATTATAATAAAGATTTAAATAATAGAAAAAAATAAAGTGAAAAATACAGAAATCTGAAAAAGAAATAAAAAAGAAATTTTATTAAATTGAAAGAAAATAAATATTCAAATAGCGACGTGTACTAAAAACCAATTAGGTAGCCACCCTTTTTCCCGTCTCCTATTTCACGAAATCCTTCTTCCCGACAACCGGTTTCCCGACAGATATTTTTGCCGACTCCTATTTCACGAAATCCTTCTTCCCGACAACCGGTTTCCCAACAGATATTTTTCCCGACAAATGTTTTTTTTTCTTTGCTTAGACATTTTTATTTCATATCATTCTTTATTGTTGTCATAGTAACCATATAACAAATCTTCAGTTTTGTTTATAAACTTGTAATTTTATATCCAGTTTCGACATGGAACCAGTATAAGTCTGCACGAGATGGGCACGAAAAGACAAATGACGCAAGTGAAGGATGGTACAATATTTTTTGTCTACTTGTGGGAAAGCATCATCCAGCTGTAAAAGAATTCCAAAAAAAAACAGGCGGATGATGAAATTATGATAGCCAAAAAAAAAAAAAAAACGGTTAGAAGTCCAAAATCGCTTGCGGTCCATTGTTTTACAATGTGAAGAATACAAAAATTCTGGCACTGTTTCCTCATATCTAACCTTATTGACACACAATATTGCTTTTTGATGGACTCCATTTTGATACTCCGATTTACAATATTAATAAAACTCCTTTTATTATTTATTATTGTTTTTTAACTGTCGGGACTAGCATTTTCGGGAAGAACGTTGTCGGGAGATTAGATTCGGGAAAAATATCTGTCGGAATACAGTTTGTCGGGGCACGAGTAATCGGGAAATAGGATTCGGGAAAAGAGACGGGAATCAACCAATTAAGGTCTTAAAATAAAATAAAAAATTGAAGTAAGGACCAAAATACAAAAAATAAAAAATTAATTGAAATAATACACCAAAACAACAAGATGCAAAGTAAATAAAACAAATTATTAAAATCAAAGCAAAATTTTAACACAATAAATATATAAATAAAAAAAATTGAAAATAAAAAGAAAACAAGTGAAAAAATACAGAAATATAAGAAATATAAAAGAATTACATAATGAAGAAAAAATGGAAACAAAATAAAATAAAAGTAATATGAAAACGGAAAAGTAAAATTAAAAATAAATTATAATAAAAACTTAAAGTGAAATAAAGTTTTAAATTAAGTAAAATGTAGTTAGATTAGATTTGTGGTTGATTGGACAAGTCCAAGCACTCAGTCAGTAGACCATTGAACTACACCCGTATAGGTTTCAGTAAAAAGAATAGAAATTGGTGGTAAGACGGATAAATTTGTTTGAGATCACTCTTTCACAAATCTCTTGTATTCATTGATGAATTTTAAGAGATCCGGAAGAGGGAGAGTATGAACTTTGTCCATACTCAGTGTATCGCAACCCAATATTATAAGTCTGATTCTGGAAAATGCAGGACAGCTACAGAGCAAACGCTCTGCTGACCACAGGCGTTGTGCTCTGTGATTACATCCACCAGTACTCTCAGGTCCTTTTTGCTGAGTTTAAGGAGAAAGGTCGGCATTTTCCTGTTTGGCTTTTTCACATAGCACTTGGCTACTCTGCACGAGTTCAACCAGGCCAACGTCCTCTATGGGTAGACCTCATAAAGTCGTCAATCCATAGTTGAATTGATGCGGAATTGACACCTAGAAAGGGTTCAGGGCCTAGTGGCATACTTGCAGAGCCTTCATTTGCCAATTTATCAGATAACTCGTTCCCTGCAATACCACAATGTTCAGGCACCCAAATAAGACTAACTTTGTTGTGTTTTACAACACTGTTCAGCTTTGTTTTACATTCACCGACTAACTTCAAAGAGCAGCGTGGGTTAGCAAGTGCTTTCAGTGCAGCTGGACTGTCACTACAAATTCCAATACTGTTGCCCCGCCACTTTTTTTCGATTAGCCAGTACGCCACATTCAAGATGGCATAGACTTCCGTAAGGAATATCGTGTCCATCTGTCCCGTGGCATAGGATTAGGCTAACGCACTCGTGCAGAGCCGATTCGCAAGATTTGTAAAATGTAGTACAATCAAATAAGAAATCTGAAATCGCATATGCTGAATCCAAAAAAAAAAAAAAAACTAAATGAAAAAAAAAAACAAAGTAAAGTAAAACTAATTATAATAAACTAAAAAAAATAATAATACTATAGGAGGTTGAATTAGTTTTAAAGGTGACACACAGATGGCACTATTTATCACTTTATCGCGTTGGCAATACTGAATATATATTCATGACAAAGCCTCATCCCTAGGCTTTGTTTATCAGTATCTGTCATTTCGCTGAAGTATAAACAACGCAGTGTTTTCGTGCTCCGAGTATGTCAACTTTCGTGCCGTCGAAACGCAATTTGCGGGAAGCTTTGCTTTTCTGCTTCAATTTGAAAAAAAAAATACAGCCCAAGCCCGTGAATTGCTGCAGGAGGCCTACCCAGACCATAATCCGTCGATTTCAATATGTGAGTACTGGTTTCGACGATTCAAAAGTGGTGATTTTCACACCGAAGACAAGGAGCGTCTTGGCCAGCCCAAAAAGTTCGAGGACGCGGAATTGGGGGAATTGGTAAACGAGGACTCGTGCCAAACCCAAGAAGAGCTTGCTGAATCATTGGGCGTTGATAAATCAATCGTTTCAAGCGTCTAAAAGCGATGGGAATGATCCAAAAGCAAGGACATTGGGTCCCGTACGAGTTGAAGCTGCGCGACGTCGAACGGCGATTTTTTACGTGCGAATTGCTGATCGGGCGACAAAATCGGAAGGGTTTTTTGCATCGGGTGGTGACTGGCGACGAAAAATGGATCCACTACGATAACCCAAAGCGCAAAAAATCATGGGGTTTGCCCGGCTACGCATCAACGTCGACGGCCAAGCAGAATATTCACGGCAAGAAAATCATGCTCTGCATTTGGTGGGATCAGGTCGGCGACGTATATTTTGAGCTGCTCCAACCGGGCGAAACAATCACGGGGGATCGTTACCGACTGCAATTGATGCGTTTAAGCCGGGCATTGAAAGAAAAACGGCCGGAAACGGTAAAAAGGCACGACAAGGTTATTTTGCAACATGACAACGCTCGGCCGCATGTTTCTCAACCTATCAAAAAATACCTTGGGACGCTTGGCTGGGAAGTGTTACCCCACCCGCCGTATAATCCAGACATAGCTCCCTCCGATTATCATTTGTTCCGGCATATGAGTCTCGATCTGGCGGACCAGCGGTTCTCCTCGTACGAGGCTACCAAAATATGGGTTGAGTCATGGATAGCCAAGCAGCGGCCAGAATTTTGGAGAAACGGCATCCGGAAATTGCCCGAAAGATGGGCGAAAGTTGTAGCTAGCGATGGCCAATACTTTGAATAAAATATTTTGTACCGTTTTTTCACAATAAAGCCCCAAATCTTCGAAAAAAACCTTTAAAACTAATTCAACCTCCCAAAATATAAAACAAATTAAGTGAAAAATATAAAGAAAACTAGACAAAGAAGTTATAGTAATTAAATTGATTAAAAAAAATTAAGTAAGTTTAAACAAAATAAACATTGAAATAGCAAATGTAAAAAAATAAATTAAGAATTTCAGAAAAAAATTTTTTTAAACAGAAGAAAAATAAAGAAAAAGTGAAAAAATTTAATGAAATAAAAAAAATAAAAAAAAAATAAAGCAAATTATGAAAATAAAAAACAAAATTAAAGAATATTTTTTAAATAAAAATAAAAAATGTTTGAATTAAGTAACATTAAAAAAAACTATTAAAGCAAAATGAAGAAAGAAATAAAAAAAATACAAAAATATGTAAAAAATATAAAACAAAAATGAAATATAGAAATTCGCAATAAAAGGAAACTTGTAGTATGTAGTAATTCTTCTTTATTTATTTATAAATATTTCATCTTACATTACAATAATTTTTACAATAATTCGTTTAAATATACATATAAATACATAAAGAAAGAAAGAATAAATTTGTGGCAATAACAATGTTGTCTGTCACAACTCAAAAATTAATCAAAAATTGAACTCTGCAATAAGAAAATTTCTATAGCGTAAGGCTGAGTATATAAAGCAAGTTAGTATTTTCCAATTGTGGCCATTAAGTATATCTATTACTTCTGCTTCATTTAGCTTTGCTGCGTTTAGGTATTTTATTCTGATCTCCTTCAGTACCGGACATCTTCCTAAGAAGTGCTGCATATTTTCTTCCTCGTTTAAATTGCAGAGGGTGCATATTTTCTGAGCATTTCCATACGTAGTTGCATTTAGCTTCAGTAAACCACATCTTGCTTTGAAAATTGTCGTAATATCAGCTAGCCGCATATCTTCTTTAATATATGATTCCCCTTTTGAGTGGTCTAAATGTTTATAAATTCGCTTCTCGCTTGACTGTGCTTTTTGCCTTGCCATGTTGATATCTTTTACTCTCATTTCGGTAAGAAGTTGCACACAACGATCTTGCCAGTCTATAGAAGTGATGTTTTCTTCAAACTTCAGACCGAACTCCATTCCCATGTCGTTCAGATGTTTAAGCCAAAATACATTTTTATTTAAGATGCCTTGCGTTAGTTTGTGTGGGAGTCTGTTGCAATTATATTTGTAAATAGTTTTCCAGATATACTTCATGTGTAATTCTAAAGAATACATGTGGCTATCTTCTATATTAGTTTCTAATGTTATTGCATAATTTGGAGTGAACTCGGGTAGTTTGAGGATTCTTTTAATAAAGTAGCGTTGAAGTTTATTTACCTCATCGAATAAGGCATATCCCCAAACTTGCGCTGCGTAGGTTTGTATCGGAAAAGGAGAAAGGAAACTTTAACTAAAATCAAAAGAAGCGAAATAAAATCAAAATTTTAAATAAATTAAAATACAATAGGGAAGCTGAAGTGGCAGATGCTGAATCAGATACAAAAAAAGTGAGCAAAACGAAATGAGTAAAATAATAAAAAAGTAAAATAATTATAAAACAAATAAGTATCAACAAAACAAAAAATATTAAAAGAATTTAGTGAGAAAAGTAAAGAAATAAGAGAAAGGAATAAAAAAATTAAATCAATAAAACAAAAGTAAGTACAAAAACAAACTAAAATAATTGTTTCTTTAATTAAATAACACGAATATAAAAAATATTAAATATAATGAAACAAGAAAACTTAAATAAAATGAAAAATAAAGTCTTAAAATAAGTTACAAATTTTAAGGTAAAGTGTTAAAAATTGAAGTAAAATAAAATTGAGTGAAAAGAAAATAATAAAAAATATAAAAAAGAAATAAAAGGATTTAGTTAATTTGAAAATGTGTTAGTAAACAGAAATAAAATAAATACAAAAATTTAAACAACTCTAAGAAAACTAAAATAAAAAGAAAACTAAACAAAAATTTAAATAATAAACAAATAAAAACTTTAAAATAGAGTGTTACATAATTAAGCAGAATAAAATAAAACGAAATAAAAAATGTTAAATAAACTAAAACATAATATAATAAAATAAAAAAGTTGCAGCCACTGAATTTAGCTTTATACTTTGGCCAATGATGAATGTCCTTTGTGATACCACATTTTGTCTAAATCTTTAGTATGGCTGACTCATTAGAGAGTTTAAAAGAGTACTGATTTAGAGAGTTTAAAAGTTGCTTCCTGGGATGCCTAATCCGGGATAATAACAGGGGAAATTCGAAATAGTTTACTTATTCTCATCCTTTTTGCAGCTTTTACAGCAACTTCAAGGCGAACACTCCGATGACAGTCTATGAAGTCGCGGGAAATTAAAGAGAACTAACTTAAAGCTATATTGAAAATATAAAATTACCATTATTTATGGAAATATACACTATTTTGGCGGTCTGTTAACTAAATTTTCCAAGATTTTTTTGGCACTTTTTGGGCGCTGTTTCGATAAAAGATGGACGATACGAAAATAACCTGGAATATTCTCACTGCCTAGATCTTTATTGATACCTCACAAATGTGTGTATAGAGGGATCTGATCACGATAACATAATTACCGAACTTGATTGTTGGGTTTTGTGGCATGGTGAGACTTTCTGTTGCAGTTGAATATCATGCAATCCTAAAATTCGAACTCACAAAGCACCGACAATCTTGTGTTTATTGGACTTATCATTGATTGAAATGGCGTTCGCAGCAGCAAAAAAAAAAAATGTGGCAATGATCCTTTCGCTACAAAATTAGCAGCAAACGACCACTTACTGTGAATTTATTGGCGTACTGATAATCCTTAGTGCTTTCCAATTCCTTGTTTTAGCGATATGGCTTGTTAACCCTGCTACTACCGATGTGAAAGAGCAACCCTTTCGAAAATATAATTTGTCGGCCTAATTCCTGTAAGTTGAGTTGACCGAAACACTTGGTCATTTCTTTTCATTTCCTACACAAACTACCACGGCAACAATTTATAAGGAAATTTAAAATATTCTCCAAAGTTTTTCAAGCTTTAAGCGATTCACATCGTTGTTCAATTGAAGGACAGCACATACAAGTGTTTACTGAAGGAAACTTCTATTTGGATTACCCTGTCTATATATTAATTTACAAACAAGCATTGATGAAATATTTGAATATGTGCTTGACTCTGTAAACTACAGTTTGCGTGCCAATATCTATTTGTATCTAATTATGTATTATATTGAACTCACATCTTCAAATCAAATTAAATGTAATTTACTTGAAAGTTAAAGGCTGGACGGACACTGAAGTACACACACACATACTCCATTCTATAGGATCAATGCTGTCAAACCAATGGCTTTGAGTAGGCGTCTGTATTATTCGTGTGTATGTATACTGTGAGAAAAGTCAGCAGGTAGTCAAGCTATGGAAAGATACAGTGCCAGCAATATATGTATTTAGAAGCTAACTGTTTACTTTTGTTTAGGTGTGAAGGCATGTAATTTATATTTGTAACGCCCATTGATATTTTGGCTTAAGTCGAATATGAAAATATTTTGTGTATGACGTAATGGGAATATTTGCACACTTGTAAACATCCCAAACATGGATGTAAATAAATATCTGTATGGGAAATGTAGGCGGCCACCGTAGCCGAATGGGCTGGTGCGTGACTACCATTCCGAATTCGGAGATAAAGTAGGTTCGAATCTCGGTAAAACACCAAAATGAAGAAAAAGTGTTTTTTCATAGCGGGCGCCCCTCGGCAAGCAATGTCATACCCCCGAGTGTATATTTGCCATGAAAAATAACCTCATAAAAAATATCTGCCGTTGGGGCTCGGCTGGAGACTGTAGGTCCCTCCACATCAAGACGCACACCACAACTAGGTGGAGGAGCTCGGCCAAACACCCAAAAAGTGGTTACAGCGCCAATTAATTAATTTTCAATAACAGGTGTTACAGGTGAATGGATTGTGCTATCGAAAGATGATGAACAATTTTTATGGCCGGAATTGGATGGTATTGATCTGGACAACGTTTATTTTCAACAAGACGAAGAGGTGATCACAATTGGCCACCGAGATTTTGTGATTTAACACCTTGTGACTTTTTTCTTTGGGGCACGTGAAAGAGAAGGTCTACGTCAACAGCCCAGGGTAGATTCAAGGCCTCAAAGATGGAATACGTGAGGCTATCGAGGACATAAGGCAGCCACTTTGCAATTCGTTTATGGAAAATTTCATGAAAAGGATATTGTCCTGTAAGCGTGGTCGTGGTGGTCATTTGCCTGATGTTATTGTATTTTCTACTATTAACGGCATACCTGCCTCTTTATAATGAAATAAACATCCGATCATCTATATTAAAAACTAGCATTTTTCTTTGAATATCAAAATAACACCTCTTATTGGAAACCCCCTGATATCCTATTCTTTAACCCTTTAACCCCTAATACCTCCACTACTTTTGCCACTATTTTCTAGTACTTTTTCCAAAACTTTTACTTTCACTTTCTATTTAATAATTTAATGTTAAATTTTTACTTTAAGTTTAACATAAACATTGTAATAACTAAAATTGTATTTTCGATTAAATAAATAAATAAATAACTTATTAACGTTTTTCTAGTGCATTTACAAAATAAAAATAGAAAATTCTCAAATGTACCAAATAAGTTTTCACATATAATGCAAATTCACTTTTGTCAGTGCGCCATAGATTTTTTAATCATAGCAACGCTTAGAACTTTCGTCGCAGCTGTAACGATTTACATTTTGTTTTTGTTTCGCTCACATTTGACTGTGCTCATGAATTTGCTCATGCAAACATACATACATACACACATATTTGCTCATGCATACATATGCACATACACACATATGCTTTACGAGTTAGCCATTTGTGCCATAATTGCAGTATTAATCCATGCCTTGTACAACTTTATCACACACTTCCCTCCTCGCCCTCCCTTGGCACACAATTATTTGTTTGCTTGTTGACAGTCAACACCACAATATAAATTTACGTAAGCACAAATGCACACATACACGCGTATTTATGCACTCTCGCACTCTCAACTGCACAGCTCTCGTGTCTGTGGGTTAGTGTGTGTGTTTTTGTGCATACGCGCACTCAGTGCTCCAGTTCTGCATGCAATATGTCCCCAGTGTTATTTTCTAATAAATGCAGTTAAATTAATTTCACCCAATGAAATTATCACTAATTTACATTTACATAATTGCAAATCGATTGCCTTGCTCTCCAGTTCCCAGTACGTAGCACAGTGGGATTTCATTGTGATTTCACTTTAAGTTTTTGAGAAATTTACATTTTTATACAAAGTAAAAGTAATGAAAATGAGAAGAATTTCATTTAACTAAAACTGATTGAGATTCTTGTTCAACTTTCCAATGCCCTTCTCTAATATGTAAATTTAGTTCTGATTGTTTGGTTATAGGCTCGTATGAAAATAACGCATTTACTAGTTCAAAAAAAGGAAAGTCAGTGTAATCGGACAATTATTTTAATAATTAGATATTAATAATTAATGTGGCGCAAAATTAATAACTCTAGCGGAAGATTTATTCATTTATAATTTTTGCATATGACGTCGTGCATCAATGAGTCAAAATAAAGATTTCCGTTACTTAAAAGTATTTTTTTAATTTAGTAAAAAAATTATTCGAAAACAAAATTGATTAATTTTGCGCCACATTGTATAGTTTACTTAGGAGAAATTAGATAGTAGGTACCGATAAATTCAAGAAAAGGAAAGGGTGCTGACATAGTTTCCCACTTAGATTGCTTTGTATATTTTTTAATCGAAACATTTTGATGCATAAAAGTTTAAATTCCATGACTAAAGACTAGGCGTGGCATGTTATAAATTATTATTTTTTCTTTGACAACTCAAATTCCTTCATTTTATCAAATTTGATTTATATTAGTTGAAAATTAAAAAAATTTGAAATTTCAGTCACTCGATTTTAGCTAAATTTTTAAAAATCGATTAATTTGTGCAACTCCAACGAGTATACGAAACTTCGTGGTGCTGCTATTTTTTTCCAAAAATAAATAAAAATAATATAGATGAGCCCATTACACTGTGCGTAGCAGCAATTTTGTTCTGTTTTTTTTATTTTGCGTTGCTTTTGCTTTTCCCAGTTGTATTGCTGTTTTTGTTGGCGCTAATGCGTTAATATCGCACTATGAGCTGCTACAAATAGAGTACATAAATTTTGTTTGCAATAATATTTAACCAGCAATTACTTATTTATCTGGTTTATGGTAAATTCAGTAAGTGACTGCGCATATTGGCTGACACTTATGATTTTTATATTTTTACTGCATGTGGATATACTGTGGGAATAAATAAGTACTCGTATCACATGCAAATAAAAAATCAAATACAATTTGTGGTTTCATGGCGGTAAAGCACTGAGGGACGTGAGATATAGCTAAAGTTGAACAATTCAATTGAAATGTGTCAGCTCATTAATGTTTTCAGTTTTTACACTGCTTATACACTTCGTGTTTTGTTAAATGGAGTGCAATAAAGGGTGCACTTAGGCTTGGAGGTCAATTGTGTTAGCACTAGTTTGGACTCATATTCCTTCTCTATTTCTCAACATGGTAAAACCACTTCATCTCTCAGATAAACGATCAAATATTGTGGATGTCTGCCAATTTCAAGTCTGTTGAACATCCAAAGAAGTAAAAATTTAGACAACGATGTCGTATTCTAGCAAGATCGGGGCGGAGGCACAGCTGCGACAGAAGACATTTGACGGAATTTAAAAAAGTATTTTACAATTATCTAATAATTCATAATATTATCTCTTTGAATGGTAAACATTTGCTGAAAATGAACTGTAGTTCAATTTCGCAACGCATTGGCTTACCATGCGGAGTGATGCGAGTTCCCGTATCGTTAAAGTCTACAAAAAAATCTGATAAGAAGATGTAGTGATCACCGAGATAAGATTTGCTACCGCTCAAAATTATAAAATTTTCAGATTTTTAGTAAATCGCCAATCTACTAGCCTTGAGCTCATAAAATCCATGCAATATACAGTACAACAATTTTATTGTCATTTTAATTTGGTTATTACCTAAGTTTGCAAAGGCAAAAATGTACATATTAAACAAAAAAGGATAGATTGGAAGCTATGAGCGGGTGAAAAGGGTGAAAAAATGGTATTTTCTTGGCATTTTTCCGATTTTGAAACATTACCTGCAGTTTTTTCAAATAAGTTTGTGATACATTTTTTTCTCTTAGTCTGTATCTTAAGATGGTTAAGACCGTAAAATAAATTTTCAATTGGTTTTTGAGACATAGTCGTGAAAAAAAGAATTTTCTTTGAAAAAAGTGCTGAATTATGATATGAAGATAAAATACTAATGGAAGCTAAATCAAAAATGCCCAATTGGGACTTGGCTCATTTTATTACGTGCTTTCAGAAACTGAAGGCAAAACTTGTTCAACATTTTATGTGTAGCACTGTGTTTTACGCCTAAGGGAAATAAAAGTGTGTACAGAGAGGCACAAAAATAAGAGCAAAAATAAGAACAAAAATAAATATAATACAGAAAGTTTTTATTACCTAAAACTAACATAAAATGGCTTAAATTCGTGTAAGCTTACTGCCAAATGAATTTCTTTTCCCATATGAAAATATCTTTCAAAGTACTAATTTCAAGGCTCATACTTATAAAAAAAGCATATCTAAGCTTCAACTCACAACATTTTAATTTTTTCTCATTACAGGTAAGCTTGAGGATGAAAAATGAATTGGATATAAGAAACAGGTATCGCTTTTCGATTTGGTCCCACGGCACTCAATCCCTCCTACCATAATTCGCTCTCTCTTTTGAGGTTCACTTCGCTATTATCCTTTCAGCTACGTAATTCGTCATAAAAAAAAAAAATTGTGAGTAAATTACCTAGTTTGTAAGTAATTTAGTCTCAATTGCCTTGCGAATCACAAACAAATCACGGTGTTTCCTAATTTTAATCGGAAATTTATTGAAATTAGCAGACAAGCCAAAGTGAAAGATTAAACCAAAACAAAATTACAAACATTGAGTAGTAACCAAAAAAATTCTAATTTTAATAAAGGAAGCTAAAAGAGATATTGTGAAAAGTTTGTTATGTCGAGAAGATTGCTAAACAGCTCAAGAAATGTGGATAATACCAAATTGTTTCTTAAACCTCTGTAATATTTCGAATAGCATGTGGCTTTATTTTCTGGCAGCGCTACAAGTCATTTATCTTCTCGCCCCATATTTCTAGATTCATTCAGGCTTCACTATTTGCATTCAAAAAACCGGCTCTTATTTGGTTATCCAGTTGTTCAGCAACACTTGCGCTACATCGGCAATATTCGAAACATAGCGTCCAGTTTGTGGTCTGCCAGTTCTTTTCCTATCCGCAATGAAACCAACTTCTTGAAATTTTTTCACTAACTTTTGAGGTGTCGACTCATTCGGACGATTTTTACCATAAAAAAATTACGAATCTTTTCTCTTTGTTATTCTTAATGGTCGACCATTTTCATTATTGATTTCAGTAATTTTAACGCGTGCCCTATCGTGTAAAATTGTATAGCTGTCTACTTAACAAATGTCAAATTCGACTCAAAAAAGGTATCATCTAGAAATTATTCAGTACTGAGATCTTGGTGACACTTTTGAAAGATCCTTTATTTCTACCTTGGGAATTGCAATAGCAAAAAAAAAACGATAAGTTTTAATCAGTTCAAATCAGTTGAAGGGTTTTTTACATCTTCCTGAGAACAATATGAAAACAGTTGATTGATTTGGCAAAGCTCAGTAACTGATATTATTGAGTCCAAATTTGTGCAAATCGGGGTTTTCAGCTATATTCCTTTTGTAGATGAACAGATGATAGCATATTTTGGCGGACACCCATGCAAAATGTTTATCAAAGGAAAACCGAGTCATTAGAATTGCTCGCTAGCGTATTTGATCTTGCCTGCCATATTATTTTTTTCGACAATTTTAATCTCCTTAATATAATATAAGACTCGCTTCACAGGCGTTTTTAATTCCCACTTGTATAGGCATTTGTAAAGCCTTTCTTATCCTTTTTCGCGGTTATACTTGCATCGTTTGGTTATATAAGAATTTGGGTGGAAGTTCAGGCATTAATTCCAGTGGAAGGCAATAAATGAATTTATATAAGAATAGTTTCAAAGGCATAAATTAAATTTCCTGACCTCGGTTAGCTTCAAACACATTTGTGTATGTATGTATGAGTGAGCCTGTACCAGGCTAAATTCTAATCCGCTTACGTAGACATTAAATCTGTCTGGACGCCTACTGCCTTGCACCAACTTATTCATTTATCAGAACGTCATAGGTTAAATGCGACAATGAAATACAACAACAAAAGCAAATATATACAATTAAACGTTTTAGTGTACATTTGGGATTATTGCATTATGTCTGTGTGTACAAAATGACTTAAAAATTGTTGTTTTTGTCGAAGGTCTAAACAAATTTTGTTAGGCATTCTTTAATAATTTAATATTTTTTTTTTTATTTTTGTTTTTTTCAAAATTGACATACAGTTTATTTATACACTAAAATAATATAAACTTTTTTTTTATTGTAAGCATTTAAAATGGCGGATGTACACTCAATTCTTCCAGGAAGGTCGCAGCGGGGCTTTTCAACCAAAAAAAAAACAAACATTTTTTCGTTTATTAATGTCATAATTTCTATATGAATTAACAAAAAAAAAAAACAAGAAGAAAAATTTCGCGAAATAAAATGATTAAAAAAAACGAATTTTGGGGCGAATTTTCCTACTATTTTTGCTTTGAAAAAATTATTTTTTCGAAAAATTTTCGAATTGTAAATTCATATAAAAAATAATATCATAAAAAAGTTGTGTGCAAAATTTCAGTGACTTTTCGGGTTATCGGGTACGCCAATTCAAAAAATATAATATAGTTTTGAGAAAAACGCGTCTAAAGTCGGCAACGTGATTATATCTCTCCCAGCGCCCAAACGCAAAGAATAGAGAATGATTTACGATCTATAATATAAGAAATACTTAAATTTACGTTCTAAAAATTTTTTGACATATTCTTAAAGAATTATATTAACATTTATTAAAAAAAAAATTTTTTTTCGAAATTTTACAGGTATCTGTCCCCTTATCTGTATTTGAAGCGTTTACGTATGTATAATATTAATCTACCAGAATTTTTCTGACATCAAATATTGGAACATGTTACCAAGGTTATCTGACGAAAATTTTTAATGAATGTCTTGTTAAAGAGTGCTGGCCGCAAAAATATATGCACTTATGCTTTTGTGGGTACTGAACCACTAGGGAATCGACAACAGACAATAAGGTCGCTGAAAAAAGGAAGGCCGGGAATAAGTTTCTATGATACTGCGACAATTCTGTGTCTGTAGCTGACCATTTTCTATATTTACAATTGCTGGACAGGAGTTAGTACTGGGAACAAGAGAGGTCCTCATAAAGGTATTATATTCAGAACCCTCTATTATATTAAAAACTTCTATAACTTTTTAATTATTGGCGCTTACACCTTTGGGCGTTTGCCCGAACTGCTTGCTCCTTATTTGAGAAGCATTTCTTGGCAGAAATATACTCGGAGGCTTGCCATGGTTCGCCGAGTCACGACCGCTATTAGGAAAAACCTTTTCTGTGATTTTGATGGTTGATGCACGGAAATTCGTACCTACGCGCTTCCGAATGGGAGTTATGCACCCGCCTACTCCGCTACCACGGCCACCGTCTTTTCAGAGTTTCTGAAAATTTCTTATAATTTAATTTTCAACGACTTTCCTTCCCTGCAATGCCTGCCACAATAGGTGCCCATCTCTTCCCCATTGGCCAAACAATTTCAACCTCCATTGGCCAAACAGTTTCAATTTCCTCAGGCAGCCTTTACTTCACCGTTTGTGTAGTGATTCATGTCGTTTACGTCAGGAAAAAATCCAATTAATTTAGAGTATATAGTTATGTGTATAGTTATGTTTTAGCGTTCACACAAAATTTGTAACTTTATTTTATAAATTGCTGATCTATTTGTGTGTTTTAGGATGACAAACAAAAATCTGTTTCTCTTCATGCTACCCCCATAATCGGTTTTATGGTCACATAAAGAAGCCATTTATTTTTTAAAATAATTTAATTATGAATTTAATTCACTTCACAAATTTTCAGAAAATGTTATTTATCTAAGCTTTATTCAAAAGAAAATAATTTAAAATATTTCAATATGTACCCTGAAACCCCCTAGAGTTGAAAAAATGTTAATAATTAAAAAGCAAAAATGTTTATAACTGTTTTTTAATATTTTTGGGTAATTTAATCGTAATTTTTAAGCGCTGGTGGCACGGGTAAATATTAGGTAAAATATATAAGATGTTGGTGACTCATTTTTTTGCCATAGAACAGAATTCGTAGCAGGACTAAATCACTCATATCGAGAACGAATAATAATGAATAAGAAATATAAACTCTTAGTTTTTTTATTTAGTCGCGTATTTTTAAAGTGTTTTTCTCTTATGAAATTTTAAGTTCTACGCGTTACTGCTTTAATTTGATTTTATACCTGTTTTGGTAGCTAAAAAGGCATACTAGATTTTAGAAATTATTTACAGGATATTCTTAATGGCAAACTGTAAATTCATTACTTTACCAAGCAGGCAGAATAAAAATCATTTAATAACAACAGGAAAAGCTGACCCTTGAACTAACTTACTAATGGACGTACAAGCAAAAATAATGTTTTTTAAGATTATTTAAAATCGAATATTTCAAAAACGATTAAGTCTTGGATATCATGTCATGTAATTAACGTAATACCATATACTTATAAAATTAACCAGAAAATACCTTAATAATAATGTAAAGCGTATTTTAAAAGTGACGCCTAAATGTCAGTAGTGATTAGTTTCTTTTTTATGCTCTTTGATATTCGTCGAGTAGAAAGATGTCCAATTTTACCTGATATATCAAGGCATTGAAATTATTGAAACTTATTATGGAAATGTCCAAACTCGTGACTTTTTTGATGGAAATAATCGCCTGAATCAGTTGACAATTTAAAGGTTGGTAAACAAATTTCAAGAAACTGGTTCTATTGAGCATAGGGAAAGGAGTGGCAGAAACTGGAATTTTTGTTGATCATATTGCTGCCGCTGCGCAAAATGTTGCCAAACGCCCTTCATCAATTTACAGATGATCCCGTGCCACCTTATTAAATGTGCGTTTGGCTGGTTTGGGCATTGAAGCAGTGTGAGCCGACACTTTGTTCTTCTTTGAGGGTTTATCGCTTTTGTCTTGTGAACGATTGCGTTTCACAGCTACTGTCTTCTGGGTGGCCTAGAACGCCAGTTACTCGTCGACCACCTTTTGGCAACTTGCCTTATCGGTCGCGTCCTTTGTATGAGTTTTACCTTCGGCCTCATTTTTGCTTATACTTGGATGGGCCTTTTTTTAGGTTTTGACGCTTTGCCCCTTGACATCAGCGGATGTGGATGGTTGATTTAAAATTGATGACATGCTGTGGCCTACAGCTTTGCCATCAACTGTCTCTTGACTGGAGGCCAACTTCCCAACTTCCTCAGTTCGCTAGTGTGCGTCCGTTTAGACCATTTGTCCATATATTTGGTCATTGGGTACGTCCGCTTGTCCATCCGTTTGTCCGTCTGCTTGTCTGTCTGATGTTATCCGATTTTTTGGTGTTTTCTTTGTACATTGCTTTGTTTCATAAGGTCACCTGTCCCGTTAGGGGGCTGCACATGTGCGGTGACCAAAGAGAATATCGGGGAAATAACCGGTCGAACATGGCTGCGCCCCATTCCATGGTAAGGCCACCGCTGCAACCTGAGGCGGCTTGGTATTAGAAGAGCTCCGTTGGAAGGTAGCTTAATTTCATCCCCGGCTGCCGAACCCAACCAATAGGGACGCGTTGAGGAATCTTTTTTTATCAAGTTTGCATCTTCGACCTGTGTGGTTCGCGGGAGATGTTTTCCTACCACCCATATCTGGGAGGCGTTCTCCTATCCACCACCTGGGGACGCGCCCTCTATGGATAACAGGTTCCCCCGAGGGATATAGTAATGAAGAAAAAATATAAACAAAGTATTAAGGTTTTTTTTTAATATTTTAACATTAAAGAATTGAACCCGCAATCCGCCCTGTTTTGATAGCTAAAAGGACACACAAGCTTTTAAAATAAATCGCAGACTAGTTTCCATTACATTTTGTTTTTTTATGTTGAATTATAAGAAGTAGGAAATATTTAGTGAAAAATTGTAAACTCAAATCTTTATCAAGCAGAAAGAATAATTTTTAAAAAATCGGACACCGGACGACGGACGATTTTTTCTTTTATTGAATAAAAGTATTTTTTTCTCAGCTTTTTTCATGTCAAATGAAATATATAAAATTGAACACAAATTGCCGAAACAATAATGCTTTTAACTATATAGCTTGACTTTCCCAGTAACCTTGTACAAAGTGTGATAGCCTTGGCTATTCTATTTGGCAGCTTAATTTACAAGAAATTACTTTTGATTGAGTTAAACATTTTAAAAATATGCTAAGTCATTCTAAACAAGATTAAGTTACATGTTTTATGATTTGTATGTATGTATATATGTATGTATAAGGATATTTAGTTAGCTCATCTCTGTGCAGACGATTCAGGTTTCAAATAAATACACACGCGATGAAAGCAAGTATCCGCTTTCACAGTGCGATTACAAGAAATTAAAAAGTAAATCATCATCTTTTGTTATCCAATACTCACCTTTCCTCTCGCCTTGCCTTTTACGATTTATTATTTATTCGCACGTACGCCATCAATTTTCACTGTTTCGCCACTTGTTGTGGCAGTGTGCTGGATGGTCCATAATCTTGTGCTTTTTTGGGTGCATTCACACATACATACCAATGTTATATCTGAACAAACCTCCACCGCACATATAAATGTTTTTATATGGGAAACGAAATATTTATTTTCGCCTTGCACAAATACTTTGTTGTCGATTATTCTTCTTGACACTTCCTGCGCATTTTTGTTTTTCTTCCTTTTTGATACATTTCTTTTGGCGTTTCCGGATAACCATTTGTCAATATTAAATACACGTGTATGATAGTCTTAATTTGATGCGTGTCTCAAACGTCTATTCAGACTTTTTCATGTAGTTCATAGGCCTACATCAATATGCACATATATACGCATGTATTTTTGTATAGAAGCATATAAAACCAAATATACTTATACAGTTATGCACGTGCGTATTTAATTTTTGAAGATAAGTCGCTAGCCTGGCGAAGAGCGTTTCGAAATTAAAATTTGAAGGGGACCCCTACTTTGAGCTTTATTGCAATGTTATTTTGGGTGAGCGGAAAAGAGGGCACTCAGAGCAAATTGCAGTTAATGCTCAATTACGAAAACGTTTTGAAGTGGTTTTTGAGCATTTTTTTAGATTAAATCTCTAAATCTCTCCTAAGCAACCTTTTATTTAATTTTTCATAAATTGTGAGATTTGGCCGTAAATAAATAAAATTAGTAAGTTTTCAAATTCTTTTCTCAAATAGGGAATCTTTGAAGGTCTTTATATCAAGGAGAAGTTTAGCATAAAAATCATCTACCTGCCATTTGGACTCTGCATAAATTTGTTGTCCTCTTCAAGTGGGAAGCAACATCAAGATGCACATCACAAAGTGGAGAAAAAGTGCGGATAATGAAATGAAAATTATTATATAAAAACTAGGCTTGAATTTTTGCACAGGAACTATAAAATTTACTATATTTGAGACTTCCGAAAAATATTTGAAATACTGAAATACATCAAGATTTAAGTGAGCTAAACCAATTTGAAAATACCGCCAAAAATCTAGTTTTTGTTTTTATAAATAAAATTAATTTCTAAAAATATTTTTTCTCAAAAAATTACCATAAAGGTTTGAAATTAAAAAGTATGCATGAAACTGTTTACAAATTTTATCTACAGAATTAAAATTAACAGCTTCTTGCTGAAATTTTTGAGAATTTTTTAAAGATAAGTTTAAGGAAAACTTAAAGTATCAGGTCAGTCCATAAGTTGGTGCGTTCTTAAAGGTGGTTTTAAAATTAATAAAAACGATGTTCAAAGTATTTATTAATCAATAATATATTTTCCTTCATTATTTACTATGTCTTCCCAACGTTTAGGCAAATTTTTAATTCCCTGCTCAAAAAATAAATAATTATGGAATCAAATAAATCTAATGGAAAAAGGGTTCCAATTGATTTTGTGTTGTGAATGATTCGGCTTAATATGAAGAAAATATACTTCTATTTTGAATTCTTCAATAATTTTTAAAAATATTTAAATAAAAAAAACAACGTAAAGCATTTTTATTTCATTTGAAAAGAGATTCTAATAAGTTACCGAAGAGTGGTAAAAGACTTTAAACACCATGAAAGAAAGTAAAAAATATTCAAAGAGAATTCCAAAAAAAGCTTCCACTTTACCTGAAAATTTGTCACTAAACGTCCCCAATTCACTGAATTTCTAATCTCATTGCCTTTCTAACTTATGAGCTTTTCCTCCACTGTGTGAATGTTTTTTGACCATTTCATAGATTTACAGTTTAATGACGCCGTGCAAGGCAGTTGAAAGAAGGAAATACTCTCGGGGGTTTGCCTTTGTCTGTCAAGTAATGATCATCATCATCATAATCTCCTCTAACTTCTGCCGTAGCAAAGGGCCGAGTGGGATGTTGGGGTTTATTTCGGCTTCGGCTTACGTGTTTCCTTGTGTATTTAGCAGTAGTATGGATATTATTATTTGTCGAACATTAATTTTGCACCACCAGAAAACTTGTGCCTGCCTGTGATGCGGGGTGACTAGTCCATTATGTAGTACCCCCTGGCTAATTGATTTCCGTTTAGTTTGTTTCATGCGTTCTACTGTGTATACAGACAGGTATTTCGCGATGTTTACTAAACGGAAGCTTAAAAGAACGTATCCATATTTGGGTGACTAAGCTTACCAGTGGTAAGCCTCTTGGAGGTTCGTGGATGCCGCCGTTGGCCTAAGTAATACGTTTTTTTAGGCCCCATCTTAAATATAGAGTATCCTGTCTGACCCATGAACTTGAATATGTTAAGGTGACCCAAAAGAGTTACCCTTCACCAAGTTTAGCCCCTGAGTCGACATGTGGCATTGGCGGCCAAAGGTGAAGAGTTAAGTGCCTGACGAGAACCAGGCTATTTAACCGACTACGCTTAACATAGTCCAACTGTCTACTGAGCAAGGTACTACCTTTGCCACACACCCTACATCCAAAAATAATGATCGCTGTTAGAAAATAGTCTTTGTACCATTTGTTCTTTCATATCCAGTAAGTCCCGTCGGGTGCGGCATTCACAATACTTCAACCGTGCTCACTAGTGTATAATTTATTGAAATACCTTAATAGAAATACCTTGGCTCCAATTGCATTTTGTACTTCAGCTTCATCAGTATACCAAATATGAAAATCGCTTTCAACCACATAAATACCTAGAGTTCCAGTATAGAACATAGTAAATCCAGGCACCAACTTTCTTTTAGGTAAAAAGTTGCTTGCTTTACTTGTCTGACTATTAGTCTCCTCTTTGAGCGAAAAAATTGTTTACACTAGTAAAAACTCTTACAGAATGAAATGATGGAAAATCATTGCATTTATATTTATTTAATTAGTTGCAGCTGTTCTTTACTTAATAAAAATATGTGTTTATTTAACTGCGGAGAACTGGTTGCCGAATTTCAACCAGAAGCCCCTTAATTTTCATACATAAAATCCTTCAAAAGTCTCTGGCCTCTCACTCTGCAAAAACATTACACATTCCCATACATATTTAAATTTTGCTGGAAACTTTCAATGATTATTTAGCATATTTTTTGTATAAGCATGTGTGTGTGAGTGTATAATAAAATAATAAAAACTGTGGTTGAGTGAACAAAAGGAAAAAAAAACCAAAAAAAAAAAAAAACAAAAATGCATCGAATGCTCAAAAACTTTGCAATTGCTTGGTTGGCCATTTTGTTGATTTTCCGTGCATATATGCAAATACGATGTTAACACTCCAGAGGATGCTTATGTAACTGTACTTACATATACAGCACATACACACATACACACGAGTACATACATAGCGTGTAGTTACATACATTAAGGCATGTAAATCAGGAGAGCACTCATGCAAAAAGAAATTACAAGTAATGGAAATTTATATATGTGTGAATTTATGTGTAAGAATATTTATTTATGTGGAGCTACTTTAGTTGTAAAACAGCTGTAAAAATATGCACTCGTGGCAATACATTTTCAAGTTAGTATATTTACCCTGCAGGGAAGTCTACTGGTGGCGTTCCAGTGTTTCCTTTTGAATTTTGAATCGAAGTAATTACCAAGTTGTGAATTTTTAACGCTGGCGCTCTGGAGGTTTTTTTTTTGTCGTGACAACTAGCAAGTGCAGGACTCAGACATTAATTAAGTCCATTGTACTACACTTGGATTCCCTTTTAATTTTCTTTAAATCTACCCGATCTTCGAGAAATCTGAGTAGATCTTGTGGTGCCAAGGAGCCAAGATGGTCGCTTCTTAACACATCAATGCCAAAGACCTCAAACCTGATTCGAGCGAAGGCGGGGCAGACACGCAGGAAGTTATCCGCCGTCTCATCCTCCTTTTCACAAGCTGGGCAGAGTACACTGTCTGAGATGCCCAACCTTTCCATGTGCTTTGCCCACAGAAAGTGGCCCGTAATCAGTCCAACCAGCCGTCTGCACTCCCCTCTGCTTAATGACAGAAGGGTTTGCGACAGTCGATCGGACATGACAGGTAACATCAGTTTTGTCCATCTGCAGCCTCTCTCAGCCTGCCAAGCTCGCTTGTGGGTGGTAGTTACCCATTTGCTAACCGTGGCTGTGATGGCCGCAGAAGGGAATGGCAAAACGGGCTCTGGGCCAAAGAAGTTGGCCTTAGAGCCCATCTTAGCTAAGGAGTCAGAGGTCTCATTACCCGCGATACCCACGCGTCCCGGGACCCATGTTAGCATCAGGCTATTATGTCTACCGACATAGTTCAGCCTGGATTTACAGGACTTGACTACCCCTGATGTGGTTGGAGGGCTGTCTAAGGCCATAAGCGCAGCTTGGCTGCCGCTGCAGATACATATGGATCTGCCTCTCCATCGTTTTTCCACAACAAAGTTCATCGCTTCTTGAACTGCATACACTTCCGCTTGAAACACAGATGCATGCATTCCAAGAGCAAAGTACAGTTTTGTCCCGCTGGACTCCACGTAGACCCCAGAGCGGGAGCCATGCCGATTTTAAATTGGAATAAAGAAACGAAAATTAAAATTAATTTTGCAACCTTTATTATTCTTGTGTAGAACGATTCATGAAATTTATTTTTTAAAGATAATCCTTTTCAAATGTTGGCTGCAAGTGCGCCGTATATCGGCCATCTTTAAACATCAATTTTGAATGACTCGCGGGTGGACATCGGTCGGTATCTCGTGAATAACTTTAGTAATGTTGGCTTCCAATACATCAATCGAAGCTGCTTCATCCACAAAGTGTTTAGACTTCACATACCCCCACAAATAAAAGTCCAAAGGTGTTATTTCACGCACCCAGTGGTGGCCAATCCACTGGTTAGAGACGAGAGATGAATCGCTCGCCAAAACAACAGCAGCAAATTCATTGTTTCACGGGTTGTATGGAAAGTAGTACCGTCTTGTTGAAACGAAATGTTGTGCAGATCACGGGCTTCAATTTACGGCATCAAAAAGTCATTTATCATGGCGCGATAGCGTTCGCCATTTACATTAGCGCTAGCCTGGCCTTTGATCAAATATGGGTTGTTGATGTTGTAGCAGTAACTTTGCCCTGGTAAGTGTAATGTAAATCACTGGTCGTCTTCGTCTAGCTCATCTAATGGTATGCCCAGGAAAGTTGCTGTTTCGACAGGTTGGGTCCAGAAGGAAAGGGGTGTTTGATGAGTGGGTTTGATGGGGCATGTGAAAAGGTGGCTAGTGTCGTGCGGGGTGCCTTCATATGCCGGACATGTGTCTAGTATGTCGGGGTGTATTCTGGATAGGTAGGAGCTTAAATTGCTGCAGTATCCAGAACGTAATTGCGAAGAAGTATGGGTCGCTGATTCCCCCAGTTCATAGGCCGCAACGAACGGTTGTTTTCAATATATATAATGATTGTTCTTGAATGGCTTCAGGTTGCTCTTCAATCCAAATATGACAAATTTGCATATTGTCGTAGACATTAAGCCAAAAATGGTCCTCTGGGCCTCACACGATAAGTTGGCCTGAGCGCACGATGAACACTTTTCAAAGAGCGTCGATTTTCGTAATACAATTTTACGATTTGCGGCCGCCGTTTCCGAATAGGTTGGTGCGCGACTACCATTCGAAATTCACAGGGAGAACGTAGGTTCGAATTTCGGTGAAGCACCAAAATCCTTGAAAATATCTGCCGTTCGGAGTCGGCTTGAAACTGTAGGTCCCTCCATTTGTGGAACATCATCAAGACGCACACCACAAATAGGAGGAGGAGCTCGGCCAAACACCCAAAAAGGGTGTACGCGCCAATTATATATTATATATATAATTTCATTTAGAGTTTTTTTTCAGAAAATATGTTAGGCAGTAGCATTAGCCAAAAATGGTCCACTGGGCCTCACACCATAATTTGGCCTGAGCGCGCGATTTCACAGAGCGTCGATTTTCGTAATACAATTGTACGAGTTGTAAACGTTCTTGAACCGTAAGTCTTTGCCTGATGAAATGTCAAAATGAAATACTCAAAGAAACCCTATTCGGAAAAGTAACTCCAATCTGCTCACTTTTTAATTTATTTTATTTTATATTAATTTTGTAATTTTATATGTAAATATCTGCTTACTTTTTTATATATTTTGTAGTAATTTTTTCCAACACTTATTCCTGTATATCATTAAAAGATATGTACTTTGAAATCAGTAAAGTTTTTGGAGACAAATTTTTTCTTTAGGAAATATGAAGTTTCGTTTTGAAAATTTAAATTAAATTAAGGTTTTGTAGTTTTAATTTATTCTGTATTTTTTTTAAGTCTTTAAAAAGTATATATTGTAATTTTTAGAAGTAGGGAGTATTATTATTTCATTATATTATTTCATTATTCAAAATTAGTGTAAAAAATATTTTTTCTGTTAAAGTCTTTTGATTTAGGAAACTTAATGATTTTAATTTTTAGTATTTTTTTTTAGAAAAGATGAAAAAAATTTATTTTGAATTTCATATTGAATTTTTGATATGTAGTGCGCTAAGAACCGGTCATATTAATTTCGTTTAACATGTCAGAGATTAATAAAATACTGTTGTTTGTAGAAAATATGTATGAATTTTTAAGTTTTCTATGTGGATTTGTAGAAAGCATATAATACATAAAAAAATTAGTAGTATTGTTTATAGAAAATATTTACTTTTTTTCATGTTTTATATTATATATTTTAAGAAAATATTTCATTTTATTAAAATCTTCACCACAAGAATGAGAAACAAATTTATGTCCGTACATGTCCTAGAATGCAAACCATTCACCGCTTAAATGGTTCTCAAGAAGCCAAGACAACCAAAGTTTCATACTGTCAAAGATTTTTATTAGAAACATTAAATTGAATTTCACTCAGCAGAGAAGGACAGTCATTAGTTCCAGTAATGATATTAATTATAAATTAATTATGTGGATTTTCTGCAGATATAATATGTGTAGTGTAAAAAATTCTTAATGGTGTTTTTTTACTCTTCTTCTTGTTTATAGAAAATATTTCATTTGTTAATATCTCATATAATTTAAGAATACCATTCATTTATTATTATATATTTTAAGAATACCATTCAAATATTAGTTAAATCTAGGAATATAATTTTTAAAAACTTGTATGTAGTTTTTAGAAAATTTGTTTTTTGAAAATTGATTTTTTTTTAATTTATTAAAAATATGAAGCCTATTAGAAACTATATCGCAATACGATTTTTTGATATTATCGTATTGGATATGGGAATAAGTTTCCGTCCCTTCTTAGCTAAAGTTTAAACAATTAAATAATACATGATTTATGTGAAGTATGTGCCATTGGAAGCTACAACTTTACTCCATCTTTCAGAGAGCAGACGGATTCCTCTGACAAAAAATCCAAGTTCTTTTGACTTCATCCATTCATTGAGCCAGTTTGCGATGCTCTCGTAAGATGTGAACCGCTCACTAATAAAGGCTGACTGTATTGATCGGAACAGATGGTAATCCGAAAGTGCAATACGGAGGGTGGGGTAAGATTTTCCAACTCAGTTCCTCTAAATATATCTGAACTGATTTAAAAATGTGTGGTCGGGCGTTATCATGCAGCAAAATCAGTTTGTCATGCCTACCGTCCCATTCCGACCGCTTTTCTTTGACAGCTCGATTCAAACGCATTAGCTGCAGTCGGTAACGATCACCAGTGATGGTTTCAGATGGTCTAAGGAGTTTATAATAGATGACGCCCTCCTGATCTCATCAGATGCACATCATAACCTCTGAAGCATGAATGTTTTTTTCGCTGCCGATGGACCTGGTTCACCTGGCCGGCTCCAACATTTTCACCGCTTAAGGTTATCATAATAGATCTATTTTTCAACTTCTAGCCAATGCGATGTAGAAATCCTTTTCTTTTCTGCCGTTGAAGAATCATCTCACACGTCTCCAATCGTCTGTCGATATCCCTCGCCTTCAATTGATGCGGCACCCAGTTACCTGTTTTCTGGATCACTTTCATCGCGTGCAAACGTTCACCGACGTTTGATCTGTCAACACTCAACTCTTCAGATATATCAGCAAGGGTTCGACATGCGTCTTTATCCAATAATTGTTGTAGTTGAGTATCTTCGAATTTTTTCGGTGCCCCTTGCTATCGAGACCTCCCATATACGAGTAGACCTTCAAATCACCAGTATATTACTAGAGCAAACACAAAAATAGTATCATCAGCGACATTTCTTTTAAGAGGGCGAAACTTATTCTCATACCTATTATTATTTGGGAAAACAATTTTTCAAAGTTTTTCAGTTTCTGCATTTTCTCAAATGATGAATATCTCAATTTACAAAGTGTTAATTGTAAATTAAAAAGTTTTCCACTTCAACTGAAGTTCCCGCTGTGTAATATTTTCAATTATGTAAAAATATATACTTGATTTTATTCGTGGCAAAAGTTGAAATTTGAGCCAATTTGTATCAGTTCACTTCATAACAGAAACTTTTTCCTTGCCCAAACATCTCAGCCATAACTTCAATTACATATTTGGATATTCAAATACAGCTGGATGTATTACGCCCATATGTACATAGCTATATATATATCAAATCGTTTATTTAGTTATCACATGTCGGAGTGGAAATGTAAACTTCGATTGCCAGCCGTTAACTTCAAAAAGTGCGCTCAACTATGCCGCCAACAGCGCAATAACTGGCCCTGCTGCGGTTTGCTTGGCAACCCACAGACGCTATGCAGATGATGATTTTTCATATTGCATTTTAAATTGGAATTTTCACTTTTCAGTTCAATGTTTATTTTTGTTTCTTTTATATCACTTTATACGTTACTTTTCGAGAGTGTGGTCAGATAGGAATAATTTTTATGATGCCCGTGTGTATGTACCAGCTCGTTTATGGTAAGCTAGAATTAATATTTACTTTGGAAATTCATCTGTAATTGAATTTGTGTGTATGTGTATAATATACGTAAGTGCTTTCGGTTCAGTTGATCCCCTCACAAATATTGCATAAACGGTTTTCCCCGTTTCAGCTTTTCATATGTATTTGTGTAAGTATTTTGTTCTGAAAACTGCGATGGAAGGACATATGTAAATTCTTAATTTTTTTGTACCGAGGATGTAGCTACATATGTACACATATGTACATTGTCTGCTTGTGATTTGCGTTCGAATTTCGGTGATTCAATTAATTTTTAGAATTCGTTCAGATATTTATCAGTGTTGAAATATATATTATATAATATAATTTCATAACAAATAATAAAAAAATTCGAATCTACTAAATCACTTTGAGCAAAATCGAAAGCGCCATATCTGTTAAAGTCATATGAAAAATACAGGCAGGGTAGGTGATTAGCCTGCCGCTACCAGTCCTAAGTGGTGGAAATGCCCACCTGCCGTTGCTTAGGAACAACGCCTTCTTTACTGATTGGAGCGTCATCCGTGTTTCACATTTTTCTGCAGAAGGATCGCACAAATTGTTGCGATCGCTAAACCAGGTGAGTTTGCGCTATTACTTGATGCAATGTGTAATTGTTTGTTTTTGCTTGGTTTAGCAGCCGCAATGCAAATAATGCGCTGATTACTGTGCGGGAGTAAGGATAGAATGGATAAGGGTTTTGGGTTTGAAGAATGAGAATTTTTTGTTTTGTTTTAGAAACAGGGGAAGTAGGTAAATTTGGAAAAGTGCAAGGGCGTGGGATTCGAACCCACAACCTTTGCAGCCTAGTGCACTTACGTTAGACTACCTAGACCGCAGTTTCATTATATGACCATATTATTATGAATTGTTTCTTTAATTACTATATCAATCGTTTTTCCCAAACGTCTGAAGTGATATGCAGAAGTGGTCATTAAAGCCATAGAAGCCATTCGAGAAAGAATTCGCAGAAATCTTCTTAGAAAAGAGTAATTAGAGATGATCTTCACATGAAAGCCTTACGTCGCTCAATCGCTGTACCTTTTCACAACGCGCTTGAAGAAAGAAGACTCGACAGATGCAAGCAGGTTATTTGGTGGCACGCGGTCAACGGCCATGAAAATATTCTTTTCACAGATGGGAAAATGTTCACTGTTGAAGAAGTTTTTAATAATCAAAATGACTAAATCTATGCTAAAACTTCTAAAGACGCAAAAAATATTGTTCCAAGGGTTCAGCGTGGCCACGATTCAGCCACCGTAATGGTTTGGTGCGGAGTGTCTTTTAAAGGCGTTACATCTCCTCATTTCTGCGAAAAAGGGGTTAAAACTGGGTTGAAAGTGTACCAGGAGAATGTTTTAGGAAGCGTACTCTAAGACATGAGCACTTGAGCAGTACTATCTTCAATGGAGAGTGTTGGATCTTCCAAACAGATTTCGCATCAGCTCATAAGGCAAAAACCACCCACCAGTGGCTAAAAAATAATATTCCTGTGTTCATAGCCGCAGAAGATTGGCCGTCTGGAAGTCCAGATCTGAATACATTGGTATACAGTTTGTAGTCAGAATTGGAAAACATGGCCTGTCGAGGATCTCACAGAAATTTCGAGAGTCTCAAAAAATCTTTGCTTCGAGCAGCGACGTCAATATCCGTGCCTGCTGCAATAGCTGCATGGTCTAATCATTTGAAGGCTTATGTAAAAGCAAATGGTGTCCATTTTGAATGAAAAAAAAAAAAAATTCTTAATATTCAGATGATTAAATAAAACTAACTTCATGGAAAAAAGTATTTACTATAATTTTATATCAATGAGGGCAGGATTAAGTATATTTGTTCTTTTCTTACATATTACCCATCTTTGCACGGATTATTCAGTTGTGTTTGGCTATCAAGAGAGTTGCTAAGTGATAAGGCGAGCACATTTAACCACAGCACAATTTTAACAAGATGGTTACCCTGCTAGATGAACAACGAGCGCTAGGTTGTTTCTGCATTGCCACTGGCGCATGAATTCTTACTCTTAACCAGTATTAGAATTGTTAGCCGACGTGAAATAATGTAGTAAAAAGCAAGTTTGCATACCGAACTTTTATAAATGTAACTATTATTATCTTTATTGGACATTTTTTTATTTTTATTATAAACTTAAATAACAAAAATGTTTCAGGAGATTTAAAAATTCATCTCGAACAAAATAAATACTGTGTGAAAATTTTCGTGCGCTAATTTATCAAGACTTTTGAAGTAGATTCTTTGAAAAAGAGTGTATTGATTGAATGAATTCGAATTTTGGTGATGAAACCCCACACACTGCGCCACAGCAAAAGCTGGTTCAGCGAATTCGATTGCATACGTCGCTCGCAGGGATGATAGATTTACCAGGCTTGGCCATTAGCTATAGTGAAAAATTGAATTGTGCGAGCAATTTCGGATGCCAAGTCGCAGGAGATTCGGCAGCCGAATTCTGCACGATCATTTCCTATGTTTCATACACTTGTCCAATCAGTCGTTGCTCAGATTGGCAATGAGTAAAAGGGGCGTTGACTGTGTGGATTTTTTCGTATGTCACTAACACAATATCAGTTTTTTCTTAATATACCGCTATAAACATCCTGTTTTCATTAGCGTCTCAGCTGATTCTGTCAAATTCGCTGAGATCTTAGATCTGAGATCACTCTAATTTTGGCTACAAATTGTAAAAAGCCGTTTGAAATTAGTTTCGCCACACATTGTGGATTGATTGGCGATTAACATGCAACGCGGAAAGAAAATAATTACCATGTAAGTTATATTTATTATGAATGCTCCCATTTTTTTTTGCTTATGTGTACACTCCGATAGTCAAGCTGCGATCAAGGCCCTGTCGTCACCGTATTGTAGCTCTCTTCTCGTAAACTCCTGTAAGGTGGAATTTAAATGTCTTGAACGAGCATGAAACATTTCCCTTATCTGGGTTCCTGGGCACAGAAATATAGAGGGAAATGAAATTGCCGATGAGCGAGCCAGGAAAGAGTTGACAGAACCGGTTTCAGTTGTCCCTTTCTCTGACGTTGGTGTCCCCTTGACCGGTTTTATAGGGAAACTACACAATTTCTTTCTAACAAAAGTGCAAGACAGACCTCCGCCTCGTCGTGTGCTATTTCGAAAACACTGTGGCCTCAATATGCAATTTGGAAATGGTTTTCAATTCTACTGAAAATTGGTTTATTTGGAGTCTTGATTATAAAAAGAAGTAATTTGAAAAATTTTAAAATCTTTAGATTTATTCAGTGTTTAGAAATTTTGGTATGAAGTTTTTAAAGTCAAACATCTTCGGTTCCTTTCACCACTTATTCATTTTACATATTTTTCATATTATTATTTTCACAGGACAAAATAGAGTTAAGTTTTTGTCACTTGTAAAAACACTCCGCCTCAGGATACACAGCGAAGCAATGACAAATACCATGCATCAGCTTAGTAATCCAGGCTGAACGATCGATCAATTGGCGGAGTTTATATGTACGAGCATGTTTGCTAACTCTTCGCGAGGGCAGTATGTTTCACTGATAAAGTTTGTTTGAAAAGCATATTTTATTCTAAAAATTATATACTTTTTTTAATTTTGGAAAGATATTTCACTTTAACAAACTGCATACCAAAATTTTTAGCATTGAATAAACTTCAAATCATCTTCTTTTCAAAATTATTTCAATTTATTTCCTATTATACTCAAGTCTACAAATAAAGCAATTTTAAGAAAAATTTATGCTTTTGTATGCTTTTTGGATATTTTTGTATGCAAAATATAATAAATCAGTGTCGAAAATCTCTAGCAAAATTTAGCAATATTCGCTTTGCTTTTATTCCCTAACCAGAATTTTAACGATTTTGCTATTCGCTTAGGTAAAATCAGCTGTTTTGGTTAGCAAATCGACTATCGCAAACTAGACGACAACAATTTTGATGTAGTTAAATTAAATGAGATAAAAGGATTGGTTGTTTTATAATAATTAAAACGGTGGCTTTACGTTATCAAAAAGGTATTGAAAAAATCGCCCATACGTCTTTCGAGTATTTGGCTTATGATTGCATGTAGAGGGGGAAGTTATCCCTCAAACAGTGGATCGACGTCTGGCATGTAGACAACCTTTTCCATTTGGCTGCAGCGGTGTTGCAAAAACTATTCCAATTAACTCCAGCTTGACTGAGCACCTCATTTCTAAGCTTGACAGTCATATTAGATATTGCAGAATAACAGCGATTTCGACGGAAAAACGGGTAAATCTTGTAATCTTCAAGCTTATTCAATTCTAAATTCTATAATAATTTTGTATTATTGGTTATAACTGAATGGCGATTTTCTGCAACTAGATGTTATCAACGACCTGTAGGTGAGCAATAGGGAATATGCATGAGCCGGTCGTCCGGTAGCCTTATCATTCATTGTAGAGCAGAGGCATTCAACCTTTCCATGTTTTGCGCAAAGGTGAGTTTCACTCACCGTTCAAGTGGAGCGGCAATCGGTAAACGAAATTTTTGTTTGAGTTGCTCGGCTGTGACGTGGGTTCTTTCAAAAGCTGTCGATGATATCTTTAAGCAATATATGTATGTACAGTATTAGGTAAATATTAATTTCAAATAAACAATAATTTTATTTTACTTACTTTTTGCAAATATAATTGAAAAAAAACACTCCTAATTGAATTTAACAGCTTGGCTGGTCTATTTTTTTATGATGCTTCTTTGCGTTATTCGCTCATTTTATATTTAATGCGACAAATTTGCCACTTCTTTCAGTTTGAATAAATAGAAGAAAACTGTTGTTTAGTGTTAGTTGACATACGTTTTTGAATAGCACAATCGTTAGTGCAAACGGCAAATATTGTAGACAAGAACACAATTGTCAAATTGTTTAAGGGGCCCGGTGGTATAGAGCTCGAAAATTTAGGGTATTTCCAAGAATTTTTTTTTTATAATAAAAAAAAAAATTAAAAACGATATTTAAATTTTTTAGGCTCTTTATTTTACTTCTTTTCATACAAAAATGAAAAAAATAAAATGTTTTAATTGTAAAAAGTTGATCCTGCCGAAAAATTGGACTTGGGCCATTTTGTCCATTTTGGCTCTTCTATTTACCTGAAACACAAAAACCAAAGAAATTAATAATCAGTTATGTCCGGTACTAGAATAAAAAAAAAAACATTTACAAAATGGCGCGGTTTTGAATTTGACACTCTCAAAATCGGGTTTTTGTTTCAGTTTTTTAATAAAAATTGTTTAATTGTAAAAAAATGCGAAATAATAGAAATAATAATATGATCCTAGTACGGGCGATAGCCATTGGTGTTGGGAATAACATATTAAAATTTCAGACGATTCGATTTGAATAGTTTTTTTGTTTTTTTTGACAACACCAGGCCGAAAAAAAGTAGTTTTGAGATAATTGAGTTTAACGTTTTGAGAGTGGATAATGCGACCATGGATGCCGCCGCGGGACGAATCTGACTCTATCTGCTAAAACGGCTGTATAATCGAAAATACTTGGATTAGCCTTCCAAAAATTCTTAAAAGCCTATACTTTCGAAATATAAAAAAAAACAGAATATCGATTTTTTTAAAATTCTATACCACCGGGCCCCCTTAAAGTTAGTTAATTGCACTATAGATATGGAACCAGGGAAAAAACATGTCACGTATGCCATGAAAAAAATGTAACTGCTAAGAATACTTTACCCAGAAATTTTCTTGAGGATTTCTTAAGCATTTTACTTTATTGTTTTTATTTTTATTTTGTTTTGGAGCACTGTACTGAACTTTGAGCGTTTAGTATGCTTTTATCCGCTCCGTGTTAACGATTCATGATGGTATACTTCTTTCATCTCATTCTGCAGGTCAATTCCTAATGTTTCCAAATAGTTTTAGATTTCGACGTTTAACAAACGTTTACCTTTTATCAGGTGGCGTCAAACAAAAAGGATGCTTAGGTTAACCCGACTGTTTTTTCGATTGAGCTCCGACAAGGGATTTTAATTGGGTTTACTATTGTTTTAAAGTAGTTTCGAGTTTTCAAATATTGGGAATATTTTTAATGTAATTTTCAGCAAATCAGCTTTGAATGCTTAAAGTGTTTAGTTTTTGTAAAAGCTATGCAAATTTAAATCTGTGTTTGTGTTGTGTTGTGTTTTCTCCTAGCATGTCAGAAGAGGATATGTGCTTGCGATTACTACTGGATTATTGATTAATATATTTTTAGGGCGCGAAGTACTGCTTTTTGTGTGACACTGCATAAATACAGAACTAGGCAATAAATATACACACACATGCACATTTGTGTGTAGATGTTTTTCCAAAAATAGCTATGCGCTTCATGTAATTCACGAAATCCTGCTTGTTTATATACATATGTATGTATATCAGCTTAGTGCGCGAGTTCTAAGTGTGCTTGGTTTAATAGTAAATTCTAAGTGGATATATGAATTTGTGAAGTGCATTTTACGAGCTATTGCTACAGTTGTTACCATATATGTATGCATGAGTGTGTTAGAGTATGTGTGTGTATGACATACGTTTATTATACATAGCCCCTTTGATCGCTTGTCGTCTGTGTATGAAACACTTGCTTAGTTTTTTGGTAAACTTTCACTTAAAAGTGCCATCGTAAAATCTAATAGCGACTTTGAAGGCGTAAGTAGACGAGAAAATGATATTTTGGCGTACGTTGTGGATGAATGAGTGGCCTTACATACAAGCTTATAACACGTAAACATGCACACACTGTTACTTGCAGATGAGTTTTGAGTGCTATGCTTGCCGACTAGATTTAGGCAACATTCAAAGCATACAAAGTGGTGGTTGAAGAGCTCTTTTGGCTCAAAGTGAGCTTATGCTACTTATGTATTTCCGCGAGAATCGATAGTAAAACAAGCACAAATTAGTATTTTTTGAGTCTTTATCAACTAAATTGCTTTCTCCAAAGAGAAAGCGCGCGTTATGTTAATAATAAAATTATTCGTGAGGCACATACATCAGCGCAAGTTAGGCAGGGACATTTTACCAGCTTTGATGCGCATCTTAGATTTTTCAAACAAATAGAAGGAAGGCGATATTATTTTGGAGTGCCGGTTGATTTTTACGAGAATTTTACTCAAGCGCTCGATGACTTAGCAGACTGTAAAAAAACCCATGCTGATCTACTTATTGATGTTTCATGCCTGAATAATTGGAATCAAATCTGCAGCCTTCAGCCGCTTTATGACAGAAAAATTACAGTAGCGATATTCACAATTAAGTGCAAATGATCTTGCAGTTTGGCGTTTGAAAATTATGTTTAGTGGCAAATACACATACATGTATGATACATACAGGATGCGGCACTCGAAGTGTAACCAATTAAAAAGGCCATACATTTAGTTTGGAAACTTTGCTTTATTCAAAGTAAAAAATGTGTGAAAATAATATAAAATTGAGAATCAATTTACTTTTACCCGATATGACCACCTTTTTCCTTGACTATAGCCTTGATACGGTCCAAAAACGAGCCGCAAGCTGGCCGAATACGATTTCCATGTATTTTGGGCCACTCGCGGACAATGGCTTTTTTCAGCGCCTCGAGACAGGATAACCTTTTAGTTCGGACCTTGCTCTCCAAAACGGTCCAAAGAGAATAATTCATCGTATTCGCGTCTGGTGAATTTGAGAGCTATTGTGTGAAAGCTATGAAGTTCGGAGCGTTCTTGGTTCACTCGAGCTTTGTGAGACGGTACCGAGACCTGTTGAAACGGTCTGCTACCAAAATGTTTGTCTGTTCACGGCTTCAAAGCAATCTCCAGAATACTTTATCGATAATATTTCGCATATACTTCGGTGCCAGTCTCCAAGCGATGTTGCCAGTATTATTGTAACGAGCAATGGTGCGATAAACAAAAACTTTATTTACTTTAAGGTGCTCGAGCTCACGCTGGTTGTGATTTTCCAGCCAAATAATATAATGGAATCACACTATTACGTTTGAAATTCATTACTGATTTCCTTTCTCGCGTCTACTTTCGACAAAATGCTCCCACGCGCTTGTAAACAATACCCTTGACTTCGAATGTCACACCCTGTATACATTTTGTTGCTGTAAATTACTCTCACAACTTTTTCTTAACCAAATTCCGTGGGAACCAACGGTGTATTTCCTTTTATGGCCAGACTCTTCAAATACTGATTATTGATGAGATTACTTTATTTTCAAGAATCAGTTCAAAGTTCGAAATAACCAAATAGTAGTGATGATTACCAGTAGAAAAAAAGAAATAATAAAAAATAAAGAAAAACAGTATTAAATTAATAAAATTCTTAATTATTAATTAAATTATTTTTGGTTATTGTCATATTATTTTTGATTTGTTGTTCTAAATTAATAAAATACTTAGGTTCTTTCAGGTTTCACTATTTTTGTTGAAAATATACAGCAATCAATATTCTCAACAGAACGTCCAGTTTTTGGTCACAAGTCCTTTATTTATTCTCGACAGAAACAGTTTCTTGAAATTTTCCACAAACTTTTGAATTGTCGTCTCATTCGGAGGATTATTTCCACCAAAAGATCACGAATTTTATGATATGTTGTTCTTGTAGAGTGACCATTTTTATAATAAATTTCAATCGTTTTAATGCGTTGTTTTATTGGAAGGAATAGGAATTATTCACTACAGTCATCCAGGCAACAGTTTTCAGAGACCCTTTATTTCCATTTTCTTAACTCAATTTTGTATAAACATAGTTTTTTAATATTTTTTATTGCTTTTAATTGTTTATGGTAATTTTCTGAATATTAATTCTTTAAATATTTATTCAACTTTTGTTTATTATTTTAATTAATTTTGCTTATTTTAAAATATTTTTAATTAGGTTTGATCGGTGTGATTATTTTGAGTTGTTTCTATTAACTTAAATTTTATATGAATATTTTTCAATTTATATGCAAGGTGAAGTTCAAAATAAACATGACAGGCGTCATAAAAATGTTTTTGATGGCATCATCTTTTTAATGAGTTACTGCGTTGGAAGTTACAATCTTAGCTGTCTTCCGGTGAACTTTTAGTGACACTCGGTTCAGTGGAATCGAAGTT
Source organism: Anastrepha obliqua (assembly GCF_027943255.1). NCBI lineage: Eukaryota > Metazoa > Arthropoda > Insecta > Diptera > Tephritidae > Anastrepha > Anastrepha obliqua. The sequence goes on along the minus strand of NC_072893.1, from coordinate 62,799,686 downwards.
ATTGCGTCTAAAATGCCAGTATATTTAAGTCATCGGTACAAAAATGAGTTTCGAGCAAAGAGCTAATATCAAATTTTGTTTTAAAATCGGTAAATCGGTTTTTGTTAATTACTTTTGATTGTGTTTAAAAATATTTGATTGTTTTTAATACAATTTTATTGGTTTTAAAGTTTTGTAATTATTTTAGATTATTTTTTTAATTTATTTATTTTAAATTAAATCCTTTCATTTATTTTTAATTATTTATTTTGTGTAATTACTTTAATTATTTTTGGTTATTTTTAATATTTTTGAATTTCTTTTATTATTTCTTTTTAGTCTTTTGATTGTTCGTTTTTTTTAGTATTTGCGTTTTCTTAATTAGTTTTAATTTTTTAGGTAGTTTTGATTAGTTTTAAGCATATTTGGTTATTTTTAATTAAATTTGATTATTTTTAAAAATTCTTAAGAAAAGTTTAATTAAAAATTTCAAAAACTTTCTTGTTACGATTTTTGATCATTTTTATTACCCTCGATTTATTTTTAAATACTTGCAAAGAATTTTTTTTTAATAATTTTGATCATTTTAAAATACTTTTAGTTAAGTTTGATAATTCTCTATTTTTGTTTCTAATCACAACTGATAATTTTTAAAATCATTTTATTTATTCCTTAATTTTTTAATTTTAATTTATTTTTAACTTAATTTTTTTTCAAATTTTTTAGTCTCTCCTTCGATTACGTCGATTACGATAATTTTTTCGAATATTTTAACTATTTTGTATTATTTTTAATTTCGTTGGTCTATTTTTCTATTTCAGTTTTGACTATTTTTTATTATTTGACATTTTCTTTATATGTTCTTTTATTCTCTGTTTGATGATTTAACCAGTTAAAACATTTTTTTGTCACTTATTATTATTTTGAATTTTTTTTATGATTGAGCTAAGAAACTTAATCAGGTATTTTGATTAATAACTTCATCTAACGGTATTGATATCGAATCGTACTAAACATTTAACAATTCTACACAAAAACAATACCGCTACTCTTGCACATTCCTACTCACATTGGCTTACGCATTTTAAAACCCACATAAATACGTTTATCTGAATAGACTCCTGGTGCGTATGCAAGGTTGTGATATACATACATATGTATGTATCATAGCAAGCACTTTAAAGCTAGCGCTCACATATTTAGAAGTGTTCCTATTCTCTGTGACAGTATGCCATTTACACATCTCCTCCTCTTGCGCGCTAAAATATTTGGCAAATTATTGCCAGCTATACTCTAAAAGGGTTGCTTTCAACTGACATTTTCTGTCTTTATTTAGGCAAATTTATTAAGGCACTGGGAGTGTATGTATGCCTGTAGGCAAAATTCCCCAATGTCGAGATGATGCATTTACGTAGATGTACAATATATTAGAAGGAATATCAATTTGTAAAACTTTTCAAATAAGCTGTAGATAAAGTGTCTGAAGAAATGTTGAAATCCCCACAAAGACAGCTGAAGAGTACCATAAACATGTATTTTGAATTGTCTGTATATATTCCGAAAACTTTTCGATCAAGGCGGCAGATGATGAGCTGACACCACTTCACCATCCACCAATTAGCTGCTGGGGAAGGAAATCAAAGCTATATTGAATCTCAGTGCATGTTTTTCCAACGGACAGTGTCCCTTACCAAATATTTCAGATTTGATTCTGTGAGTTTCAGAAGCTCCCAGTACTACCTTCTATTTATTCATATACTTAGAAATCTTTTGCAGCTCAATTTTCTCGATATTACACATTTTACTTGCACGATGAGTGGCACTAAGTAGGGGCTTTAACGCGCCAGCTCATCAGCAATGTAATTTACTGAGAAATCCCGCTGCCCTGAAAGTAAGAAAGTACCCACAAACATAAATATCTGAAGTTGCATTTCCTTGTTTGCATGTTTTCTTTTTGCCTGCCGAATTTTAAATATTATTTCCAATAAATTAAGCACAAGGCTGGAATTAAAACTAAACACGCATTTTATATTATTTTGCTAATTTAGTAAACCGATATTTCGTTTGCAGCTTGGTGGACCTTCAGTGAGATACTGTACAAATTCTTAAAATTCAAATGTTATTTATAATTGTATTGCATTCCAAATATGACATCCGATCAGCTTCTAGCCCAATTCTAGCAGCAACTTCCAGCATCAGAAGCCGCAGTTATCACATCACGAAACGGACGTAATGAGTAAAAAGTGTGATTTGCTTGCGGCTACTTTTATGATACTCTCAAATCTTACTATGTAGTTTCGGTCCCATAAGTTCTAGTGAAGCACTTGCCTTGCAGGGGTGTACAGTGTAATGCGCATATATATAAAAATATTCTTGTTTATATTATATTCTACCAGAATCCGAAACTTCGTTGCTGGGCCATTCTCTTAGGCTGGGCACATACGGAAAACCAATCCAAACAATCGGTTGAAATTTCAACAACTTGATGCGCGTGTGGCGCTGTTGGCAAACCCGATCGAAAACTGAAAACAAATTTTCTCAACTTGTAATCGGTTTCGCGTGTGTGGCGAAGTTGACGATTTTTCTAATTTCTTTTGAAATTTTGAAGTGTGCCCATGAGCGGACAAATGACAGCATTAAGCAGTCCTGCACCTAAACGTGTGTGTCAAAATGAGTTTCAACCGATTGTTGGGATTTGTTTTCCGCCTGTGCCCAGCTTTAGCGAACTCGCTGTATTTTATTATGTTACTAAATATGTACATATCTACGAGTATGTATGTATGCAGCTCTGCGAGTATTTCACCGTTGTCATATGTATTATGCCTTCATTGCTATTATTGTAGTGCTTGTTGTTGCAGAGGGCTTTTCGGTATTCTGTTCCCTTGTTGTTATTCTCTTCGCTTGCGGAAATAGCTGTTTGACGCTCCTACCCAGTCTACTACTATAATTTATGAGTGTGTGATTAGCGTTGTTGGTGTACAATCTTGTTCTAATCCTTGCGAAGGACATACATATGTATGTAAAATTCTATTACATTAAGCAATTTTACATTCACATACACCAAATGCGTTTTGACTTGGAACATTTTAAGCTTTGCTTCTTTAATTTGATAAGAAAAGAGCTTAAATATAAATTGCATTTATATGAAACCGAACTTAAATTTAATAAATTTTAGTCAAATAGGGAGAATAAGGGCACAGCGTGGGGCCCGAGCAGACATCGAGAAGACCTGGACTGCGCGGCTGATATACATCTGCCTGATGGCCCACAAATACTCGCCTATATCAGCGCGTTTGCAGCTCAAACAGGACCTAAAATCCATATTGTCTGAATAAAACGCATTAACACCAACAAAACACAAGCTATTCAGATCACTGGCACGCCCCTTAGAAGTAGTAAACGAATTCTACTATCTCGGTGGCATTGTAACAAAAATTGGCGAATCAGCAACAGACAGTCGCAATTGTGTATAGAAGGACGTTCCGCCTTTGGTATGCTGGATAGAGTGACCCGGTACTCAATCGATGTGCAGCCTTCTGTTTGCGGCTAACCTTTCTATGGCTTCCCTGGACATTGGACAGTTCGGATTTAATACAATATGAGCTTATTGCTTTTATTGCTGCTTGACTGTCCACGTAAATATTAAAAATTGAGTTATTTTCAGTTTTTGTGGCTTTTGCAATAGCAAAAACTTCCGCTTGGAAAATATCGTTCTGATGCGGTAGCTTGATTCGCTGCCTAATCTGTAGTTTCGAACAGTAAAAACACGCTCCCACTCCGTGTAAAGCCTTAGAGCCGTCTGTGTAAATGTGAAAAGTTCTACGGCCAGACTTCATGTCTCCGTCTTCAATTGTAGTGTGAAATCTCTCTCTCCCAATTAAAGCTTGGAATTATGTAGTCTGTGGAGCCTGTTCTCTTCTTTCATATTAAGCTATGTCAGAAGGTTCTGTAAGTAAATACTTCAGCAGCCACTAACCTGCCCGCGGATTTTGCTTCAAAATTTTCGGAGATAAGGTCAATAGGTGGCGTGCTAAGTATCATTTTCAGCGCCGCCGTAGGAGTGGTTTTCATCTTATTATGCACAGGGCTGCGAGTCGCTGAATCGTTTCTAATGGCATTAAATATGTTGATTTTCTTGTTGCAGTCCACCATACCAAGGCCTCGATACAGCAATATTGGTCTGACTATTGCCGTTTAGTACCAATACATTAGTGAGGGTGATGGGTCCCAAGTAACGCCCACCATTCTTTTGCATGCATACAGTGTATTACATTACAGCTTTTCCGCCCTTTCTTTAACATTGTGCTTCCACAGTAATTTACTGTCCAGCATTACTCTGAAGAACTTCGCATAGTCTTTGAGATGTATCTAATTCGTTGTTGCTTAGCTTCGGTAGGTTCCACTCTGTGACCTTATACTTTCTAGTAAAATGTATCATGTCCGTCTTTTACGGGAAAATAAAAAAATATATAAAATATTACATACAATATATATTATAATATAAGTGAATTTATAGACCTTAGCCCGAAGTATGTGCTTCCGTTGAGGCCTCATCTACTTCAATTAATACTTCCTACAAAAGCAACAACACATTACGCCGTCATCAAAACAATTTATTACTCTGCCGAAACATCCCAAATATTTTAGTTATAGACTATCAGGTTTGACCATCGGCTGTGGTGAAAAACACAACTGAGCGAGTGACTTCGGCTATTTAACTAAAAAATAACTCTAACCCAAATCAAGTCTAAAAATCCAAGCCATCGTCACCAACACGTGTACTACCCGGCTTACCTCAAACTTACTCTCCACTCGGATACATACGTAGAATAAATAATTATATGTGCCTTTGTATGAAGTATGTAAACTAAAGAAATCTCTGTCCAATTCACGACATCAATCTTCGGCAAATACCGGTTAAATTGTCAATTCCATGTTACTTTCGGTTGTTACTAAACAAACAAACTTGGCCTCTTTGCCGGCATATTGCAACGCAAGGGAGGGAGATGCAAAAAAAAAATGTTACATGTAATTGGAAAAATGGAGAAAATTACTGAAGTAAACGTACACGGCATAATTTAAATTGCCATGAGACAAAAGCTTCAAAGCAATCAGTCAAATAAGCGTTTTGCGAAAATTCAACCCAAAATAAATGTTAACCAAAAGCCTTCACCACTAACACATTGACTTAGGTTGAGACATGCATGCATATCTATGATATATATTTATAAACACACATACATACATACGTACTTGTAAAAGCCTAAGCAACCAAGCGTAATTCCAACCCAAAGCAATTGTCTGCAATTCAACCGAGTGTTGTCAACATAAACACCGCCAAAACAGTACCGCAGGCATTTTCCCCATCAACGCCACCACCGGCCTTACCCGAAGTGACATTTAGCGTATATTTGTACATTATTGTGCATAACCTAAGCAGCGTTTTTTCTAATAACTATAAATTAATCTATTGTATTACAATTGTATTCGTTCGCAATATTCGGCTGGGGTAATGAGAATTTACAATTAAAAAATTAAGGGACTTGCCTCAATACCTCGTAAAAGCCCCTGATCACATATAAAGAATAGCTTTGTTTTAAGGTTTAATGAAAATAAAGTGTGGAAAGGTGTTTAATAGTCTTATGACATTAATATTTCAATATGAGATCGGTCACATTGCAGCGAAGCAGGCTGCATTTTGCCAATAACTCGTTGATTGTTGGCTTATAAGTGTCAATAATTAGTCAAATTGTACCGGTTTATGAAGCTCACCAAAATATAAATTTTTGGGAATTTTGTTCCAACGCAGATTGGCTGACTTTCGGCATTTAAGGGAACTGCATTTGAAAGAACAAATTTAAAGCTAAAAGTCATTTCTAAGGGAGTTCGAGTCATTAACTGAAATATTTTTTTTCTTATAGCTTTATAGCAAAATTTTGTCGTACCTTTTTTTAGTATTTATAGTCAGAGAAAAAAGGTGAAACATATACCAATATACCAATGGATAGCATATGTGGAGACGGTTTGCACAATGTATTAAAATAGATACATAAGTGAATAGGTGCAGGTAAAATTAAACCCACCATTTTACCTGTATTATAATATATCATGCTATAGTATGTATCATGATATTATATATTTGTATCGTGATATAAAAGTTTATGAAACAACTGGAAACTTATATATTGTGAATCAATACTATTATAAATTTGATGCAGAAATTATGATGGTCATTAGGCCGGGGCGATTTGTGGGGAGGCAAAAAAATCCCCCATTGCTCTGTGAAAATCATATTCTAGGGATCAAAATAAGAAACTTTGCCGAAGGAAGCATACCTCTAAAACGTTCTTCTAAGATGTTCTTCCACAAATGGAGGGACCTCCAGTTTCAAGCCGACTCTGAATGGCAAATGGTTTTTATGGAGAGCTTTTTCATGGCAGAATTACCCTCGGAGATTTGTCTGTGGTTGCCGCGGGGCGACCGCTATTAGGGAACATTTTTTCTATTTGTTCGAACCAATGCACTTCCGAATGGTAGTTAAACTAACTGTCTGACCTTCTGGCAAAAATTTGTGGCAAAACTTTGAGCATCACCTTCTTTTTTAAGCGAAAAGGTCGTGTTTTTTGTTTGGCTTAGGTTCATTCGTGCGTTTGGAGCTCTTCACCCGCTCGCTTGATGTCTGGAATGTATGTCATATTCATAAACCCACATCTCGTCTCCAGCAATAATGCGTTTGACGAATATTGGGTTGGATTCACATTTGAAAATCATGTCTTTGCTGATATAAAAGTCTTTGCATGAAATTCTGGTATTTTGGAACCAACTTTGCAGCAACACGGCGTAAACTAAAATATCCTGAACGCATTCATAAGCAATGTTCAAGTGCTCTGCCAGCTCTCTGACTTTTTCTTTCATTTTATTGATGCTTTCATCGCTTCATCAGTTCGGCATCCTCGATGGACTCACGATTTCTTCTGAAGTGTTCATGCCACTCGTAAGCTGCTATTTTCTATAGAGTATCATTTCTGAAACATTTTCCTAATATTTATCAGGTCTTCGCACCATTTAATTCATTTTAATGCAAAATTTAATACAAACTCTTTGTTGACAATTCAAATCTATCAAATTTTAAGACTGTACGAAATCGAAAACATGTGCAGAGGTAGACTTACTCAAGATGAATAAAATTTTACAAATGTGAACCAATGCAGAGACAATTTTGGCGACTTTTTTTTCAAGGTTTACAAATTATTTATGCAGAGGTCTAACATCTTTGCGAAACTAAAGAAATGCTGATAAATAAAATTAGCAATTTTTGATCTTGAAGATCTTCAAATTATGCAATGAACCAATTACGACCAATTATCGAAATATTCACACTGCTAGATATCCGGGTATCTGGATCAAACTTAACACTTACACAAAAAAGCTGTTTAGATTTTGCATTATTCGAATAACTCAAGCTTCAGTAGTTTCAAAGAAAACATATTTACATTTTTTTAAAGGTGTGATCATCATCATCATTCTTTAGTCTCCGTTGCTGAGCATAGGACCAAAGTAAAATTTTTCCATTTTGTGCGAGTCCCGGATATATCTTTGACTTGCTGTCAGGTCATTGTTTTGTCCACGGCTTTGTTTTCCCTTTCGATACAGCGTCGCCAAGAGCCCCTAGATCTGCCCCTTCTGCGCTGTCCTTGTGGGTTTAGTCCAGCGCTTGTCTGATGATTTTGTTGTTTTTTAATTTTTTTTTGTATACCAGTTGTTTTCCGTTCTTCCTTATGACCTCACACTTGGTTTCTGTAACATTTTGATTTCGGAGGCAGTAGGTTGTTAGCCTGATGTTTCTATCCTCGCGTTGGTATTGTCACCTTGAGCTTAGATCGCGGGATCAGTTATTTGTTGGCAGCCGGTCGTTACGGGTCAGACGCTGGTTTCAGCCGCTTAATACGACAGACGCTGCTTGGTGTGTTATTCTCAATCAATCTTGTATTTATCAGACTGTTAAAGTTGAAAGTAGCAAAGTTTCGCCTTGAAATTGTGCAACTTAAGATCTTAGCAGCCAAATAAATTTTAAAATGTATTGATGAAACTGCGCGTGATTCTATTTTCAAGACGCAGACTTGAAGGAAGAAATGATGAATAACTTTGGTATTTATGCCTGAGAAAGAAAGTTGCTGAGATTTTTCACACTACTATTTGCATAAATATGTGTATGTATATGCACACATACTCATGCAAATGTCTTTGTATGTATACAAATAGGCAATATAAACAACAGCAACAAAATTTGTGTTACATTGAAAATGCCTTTGGAGACGCTCCAAACAACAAACACTGCGTGGTTTTCTCCGCCCATCAATCAATCAATCAAGTTGGTAAATATTGCCTTGGTCCCTTTGCTGCGTCATTTGCTTTATTCCTACAATGCTTTTGGTTGCCTTGACGGCCGAAATGCCTGCACACCCATACACAACCATCACAATGTCACATATGCATATAAAAGTACACACATATGCACATACCACATATATACTTACATATGTATGTATATGTATTATATGTATTTACACTGAGCCAGTTCGGGCTTTCATCCTTTATTTTGCCTTCCCTTAAATGCCTGCCTTTGATATTCTAAGCATGGCTGGTTGTATATATAAGAAGCTTTGCTACATTATGAGCCCTGCGCACTGCTTCTCCTTTCACAGCCGCCTATCACTCAACGCCATACGATTTGCCGTAGTCCTTGTGTGTATTAGCGATTTTCTCTTGTTTCTGTTTGATTTAACAAGATCAATTGAAATTTATTATCTCAGCTACGTTGTATGTCATTTTCGATGGGTCTCTACGGTACTGGTGGGGCTGGGAATAGCGCTTAATATATGAGGTTGGGATGTTTTTTTGATGCATGCAGCTATTCCATTTGGTAATTAAGCTTAGATGCAGAGTTTCGGCTAAAAAAAGTAATCAATTTAAAGACATATGAGATATATGTACACACATATATGAACACATGTCCTTTAAAATGCAATCAATCATGATGTGGTTGGTTGTTAGAAAGAAAGTGGGTATCTTAAAACTATGTAAACTCGTGTTAAAAGTTTTTATTTTTGCGAGTTACAAGTGTCATCTTGGGTAACAGGCTGTTTACTGCTTAAAATGAGCCAAATCCATCAACAACCCATTCTGTTCTCCATGTTTGATATTACTTTGAGAAAAGGACGAAGAAGGGGCGTTTATAATTTTCATTAAAATTAGTTTCTCAAGTGATTTTTTTTTTAATAAAATGCTTTCTCACTACGTGACTTAAGACTAGATCGAATATTTTAAAGAAGTGGTCAAACAATGGTTACTGCCATAGAAAGATGCTGATAGATATTTCGGAGCATCCCAGAATGGTGATCCATGCACTCTCACTTATCACTGCCACCACAACGTTCACGTTCCTCCTACCCTCAAGGGGGGAGTAGAAGCAGGACGTAGTAAAACGTAAAAAAAAGTAGGGGAGTCCATGCATGTGTACACAGATGGCTAAAAGCTGGAGAGCATAATGAGTGGATACGTATATATACAATATTATTTAAAATTCTGTTACTCAAAAAAAATTTTCACAAAAAATTTAAGGAATTTTTACAAAAAATTTTTTTACAAAAAAAAATTTATGTAGCCTGTTCGTACAAAGGCAGAAAAAATACAGATTTTTGTAGTGTTCATTATGTATAAACACTTAATGCCATAAAATGAAGGTTCCATTATTTTTTTACGTTTTTAAAAAACTAAAAGAATAACGAAATGAATTTTTGATTTCTCTCGACATTCTCTTTTAAGGGGTTAAGGGTAGTTAGAGGCCCGAAGAAAACCTTACTTTCAATAGTTTTTTTTGCTAGTCAATTGCTTTATTTTCCAAAAATAAAAACATAGCATTAATACATCATTTTTCGACTTGACTTTGGTAAAGTTTCAACAAAAAAATTAATAATTCTAAAAGTTATCGGTGTTTGTGTGGAGCCCGTTTCTTCAGAAGTCCCTTGCGGTGATCATCACAAGTCCTTAGAGATTCATCTAAAATCAATCGGACAAGAGAAATTAGTTTTATTAATAGATAGTCCTGTGCCTGAGCGAAGCTTTTTTGTTGTTTTTTTTTTCAAAATTAACAATATGGCGGCCTCAGGAATATATTTCCGAGAGAAAAAACCGACAACTAATTGTTAAAAAAAAAAAAATCTAAATTAAAAAAAAAAAAATCAGGCGCGAGTTTTTTATGTTTTTCAAAAGCAGTATAAATTTGTTGTTGTTGAAATCCACGAAGCGGTTTTTAAGTTACAGTAATCACGGCCGCCGTAGCCGAATGGGTTGGTGCGTGATTACCATTCGGAATTCACAGAGAGGTCGTTGGTTCGAATCTCGGTCAAGGCAAAATTAATAAAAACATTTTTCTAATAGCGGTCGCCCCTCGGCAGGCAATGGCAAACCTCCGAGTGTATTTCTGCCATGAAAAAGCTCCTCATAAAAATATCTGCCGTTCGGAGTCGGCTTGAAACTGTAGGTCCCTCCATTTGTGGAACAACATCAAGACGCACACCACAAATAGGAGGAGGAGCTCGGCTAAACACCTAACAGAAGTGTATGCGCCAATTATTTATTTATTAATCACCAGTTCAAAAAACACAGTTTTGAGAAAAACGTATTTACAGTTTTGCTATCGAGCGACCGAGCGTCCTTTGTTAATTGTTGAATAACTCGAAAAGTATTTGTGGGATTGACTTCAAATTTTCAGTCAATGTTTTTAAGATATTATACTTCAAGAAAATACATTTTTTTGTAAATTCTGACTTCTCTGAATCCCTTAATTTGATATCCATATGATTATGTGTGAAAACTGCAGAGGCGTCTCTCTACTGACTACAATCAAACGTTTATTAACAAAAAATGGTTACAAATCGCTAGCGACACATTTTTCCCACCTCTTAGGTAATTTGTGGATGACGCGCCAAAAACATTGGTCGTCCTTGGCCGCAAACCAATCATCGATCAATTTTTTGGCTTCTTCGTGAGAATTGAAGCGTTGCTCGGAAAGTGTCATCGATGCAAACAAATGATAATCGGAAGGCGCCAAGTTTAGTGAGTAGGCCGCATGCACCAGCGGGTCCCAATCGTACGTCTGCACCAACTCCCGGGTCGCTCTTGTTCGATGTGGCGGTGCATTGTCATCAAGAAAAATTACTTTGTGACGCCGATCGGCATCTTCCGACCTTTAAAATCATGCCCATGTCTTTCAAACCTTGAGAAATGGTTTTTTGGGTCACTTCCAACTGCTCTACCATCATTTCTTCCGTTTGGCCATCATCTTCATCCAACAATGCTTGCAATTCGACGTCCTCAAACTTCTTCGGTGGCCGGCCACGGTCCTCGTTCTGCACGCTAAAATCACCACTTCGGAATTTTTCTAACCACCTGAAGCACTGTGCTCTACTTAGAGCATGTCCACCATAAGCTTCTATAAGCATTTGATGAACTTGAGAAGCGTTTTTCTTCAATTGATAACAGAAAATCAACGATGTCCGCAAATCGTATCATCTGCTAAGATGAGAGGACTTACCATAAAAGAAGAAAAAATCAAATAAATGGAAGGTGCAGCGCGCAACGCAATACATATCTTACAAATCGGCAGCTATAGCTTTGAAATGGGCAATGAATTCAAGTGTCTTGGAGTTAAGCTGAGTGCGCGAAGGGATACATCAATTGCCATACGAGACAGGATACAAGCTGCAAATAAATCTTACTACGTGCATACAAAACTCATGAAGTCGAGACTTCTGTCCAAAAACCTGAAGCCTTCAGCCTTCGAATATATAAAACCGCTATAAGATCTATATTTACAGACGGCTGCGAAGACTGGGTACGAAAATCAAATGAAGTCAATCAATTCATTTCGAAAGAAAAATTCTCAGAAAGATATATGGTTCTGTACGACTTGCAGACGGTACTTACCGTATTCGGAACAATGACGCGTTAGACACACTTTTCTGAGTTGCAAATGTTATCAGATATGTTAAAGCGCAAAGAATTCGATGGTTTGGTCATAATCTAAGCATAATTATGTAATGATAGAACTTTAAACAAGATCTTCGATACTAATCAACAAGGCGACAAAAGAAGAGGACGGACGAGAAAAAGATGGAGAGATAGCCTAGAGAAGACATACGAACTATGGGCATATCGGATGTCAAAAGAAAAGCTGAAGACCAAGTAACGTGGAGGCGAATTGTAATGAAGCAATGGTTCAGGATGATGATCAATACGTTTATAACTTTGTAGAGTTAGAGTAATGTTTTCAATGCTGGGTTTAAATTTAAACCTTGAGATCCTCTTAGGGCCCCCTTAAGTGGTCTAAAAATTTCAAAAAATCTATTTTTTGTTTTTTCGATATTTCGAAAGTATGGTATTTTAGGAATATACTGTAAAAATTCCATGCGGATATACCCAATATTATAGTTTCTTCAGCCCATTAACCAGGTAGAGAGCGGATTGCGCGCTCCTGTACTTCAAACTTAAAGCTCATTTATGTCGAAACGATTTTTTTTGGCTTGGTGCTGTCAAAAAAAAAAGAAGCTATTCAACCGAATCGTCTGAAATTTTAATACATATGTTGTTCACAACATCAATGGCTATCGCCCGTACTAGAATCTTATTATAATATTATTTCATATTTTTTTGGTTAAAAAATTGAAAGAAGGAACCCGATTTTGAGACTGTCAAATTCAAACCCGCGCCAATTTCTCAAAAAAAATCTTTTTTCTAGTACTGGACATAGCTACAGTCATACTGATTAATAATTTTGTTGATTTTTGTGTTTCAGATAAATAGAATAGACAAAATGCACAACACCGTGCAGGTCCAATTTTTCGGGAGGGTCAACTTCAACGCCATTGTTAAATTTATTAAAATTAAAAAAAAAAAAACATTTTTTCTTTCTTGTATGTTAAAGAAGTTAAATAAAAATCCGAACAAAATGAAAAATGTAAAATTATTGAAATAAAAAAAAAAAAATTTTTTTTTTTCATTTCTGTATGTAAAAGACGTTAAATAAAAATTCTAAAAAATTTAAATATCGTTTTTCATTTTTTTATTATAAAAAAAAAATTTTAGAAAATACCCAAAATTTTCCAGCCCTAGAGCACCTGGACCCCTTAAACATAATTCTGACGACATGGTGAAAAACTATAAACACAGATTTACTATGACTGAGTAATAATATCGAAAAATTAAATTAAACACTAAAAGGAATGTTACATCAAATTACGAAAGTTACACATGCAACTAGGAAGTATTTTTATGCTTATGGATGTTTGTATGTCTATATATAATATGCAGACGTTTTTTATTATATTATATATAATATAAATAGAGATAATCTGCTGACTCGCAATGGTTTCACAAATATTATATCATATTTGCATGTGCGTTTCAGATTGCGGGGATTAATGAAAAGCTCTTATCTTAAGTGATCCGATCCATCAATCAATTTGCACATGCAAAATATATAAGTAGTAATATAGACGAGCAGATGTGAATTAGTAATACATAAATATTTCGCATGTAAATATACACATATTTATAATTAGCGCATACATCCTTAATCAGGTATTTGCTCGAAGTTCCCTTCTAATTTCAAGCGTGCGAGTTGATGTCATATTACAAAACTACACACAGATATTTAGTTATTCTTGAATAAGTAATGAACACAAGGTTGGCAACACCCCATTAGTAATTTATATATTTGTAAATGTTGATTGATTAAGAAGGCTTTACTACGTGATATTAATTTGGTAAACGAAAGGTGACGGTCTGCCAGTGAAGCTATTCAAAGCAAAGAGCTGGTAAGGCGCATGCAACCTGCGCCAACTATTGCGGAATTAGTTTTCACAACATCGCATAAGAGGTATCATCCATCATATTGTGAGATGGTATGCAAACCCGTCACTAACCAAGTGGACCTTATAAGTTGTATCATACAAGTGTGGCTTCAAACCTGGAAAATCGCCTACCCATCAGATATTAATTAATTGTCAAGTTTTGAAAAACGAATACGTCTGTGTTAAGTAACGTAGAGTAAGACCAGCATCTGCATCAGAATTGGGAAGAATCCCTCCCACCCATTTGATATCAAACGAGGTTTTTGATGGGATGACTCTCTATAGTGTGATTTCTTTTAACCTGATACTGGGAAATATGGTTCGACTCGTGAAACTCTAGCGCGATATCAGCGTGTGGCGATTAAATTCATATCAAAAGCTTTAAAACCGTACCCTTAGTTCTGCCTTTTCCAAGCTGGATAAGGAAGTGAAGCAAAGTGGTCTGGAAGCCGAAGTACTTACCTACTGTCATCAAACAACAGTCAGCGCAATGGCTTCTCAATAACCATGACACTGTTGATAGTTATAGCTTTGAGGTAGTAAGGGATTCTCTAGCCTTTAGGTCCAACGAAAACTCTCTTGCCAATAAGTGTTACATACTTTGGACTAGGTACAATTGAGTAGTAAAGTTCTCTCTCGACGAATAAAACTAACACATTATAAGTTTCTCATCAAGACCATCCCTGCTGTATGACTCCGCAAATGGGACGATGAATACAGCCGTTGAGGCACCCTTGGAGTTGCGCGGTAGTGAGTATCGCAGATAATGGAAAAATGAGCTGTATGGGCCCTTTTTTTTTTTTTTTTTTTTTTTTTTTTTTTTTTTTTTGGTGGGTGAGGTAGGGTTCAAAATGCCTTCGCACTTACAGCGACCGTCGTCTACTGCGTCGTGTGGTGTGGCCACTAAAACAGTCCCTCCTCCTCTCCTGGGGAGACTCCCTCCCGGAACTGATTTGTACATTACTTCGGGAGGGCCCAGAACGGCGTCCATGAAAAGGACCAAATTCTAATTCACCCACGTCTGGGTCCACCATATTTGTAGCCAGCATTCATGCTATAGGCTCGTCTTCTTTTGTCTCTATCTGCGGGGCTTCATGTTGTCGGTTTATCTTCTAGTCAAGCATATTGGGATCTCTGTCCATGTCAAGTTTTTTGGCACGTAGAACTCGCTCTATATACGTGCGAATAATTTGCCAATTTTCTGCGCTTTCTATCATTTTATCAGTGATGTTGTCAGCTCTTAAGGGGCCTAATCTGCCTTCGACAGCTGTGCGATCTGGTTTCCATCTCTCACATTTGAAGAAAGTGTGATCTGCGTCGTCAATAAGTGCATCTCCGTAGATGCATTTAGTGGTTTCTGACTTGCCTATGTTGTTAAGGTATTTGTAAAAGTATCCATGTCCAGATAGCATCTGTGTGGTATAATAGTTTACCTCGCCGAACTGTCTGTTATACCATTTGTCTAGGTTTGGTATAAGTCTCTTCGTCCATCGGCCTTTCTTCTCTGACTCCCATCGCTCTTGCCATATTTGCAGTGTATGTGCTCTAATTTGCTGCTTTGTGCTCGTTTTGGTGCGGGCGCGTGTGTGGTCTCCTATGGCGTTTGTCTCGCTCTTTTTGAAGTTCCATAGTTCTTTTCGCTCTCTCGCTAGCAGATCTATAGGTATCGTGCCGCTAATAATGAGTACTGCTGCTTCTGATACCGTGCGGTAAGCTGAAGCAACGTGGAGGGCGGCGGTTCTTTGGGCCTTGGCCAGGATCTTGCGGCGACACTCAGTTTTAAGTGTGTCCGCCCATACTTCACATCCGTATAGTAGAATGGATACCGTCGTGTCCATGAGCAGCTTCCGCCTGCTTGCGATGGGTCCTCCGATGTTTGCCATTAGTCTTGATAGCCTTGATATTGTTTTGGTGGATTTGTGCCCAGTATGTCAGTTTGTTGTCGAGTTTGATGCCCAGATATTTCACTACTTTTGAGGTTGTTTTGTTCTCTGTGTAGACTGGCATTGTCACTTCTACAGGTATGCGCGCTCTCGTGAATAGGATCAGTTCTGTTTTTTCCGGAGCTAAACTCAGGTCTTGCGAGTCAAGCCATGTCTTGATTCTTGTCATCGTTTGTGTAAGTTTCCGCCTTGCTGCGTCTACATTCCGTGCGGTAATTACTGCTGCGACATCGTCAGCGTATCCTACTAGGTAGCAATCGTCGGGCATGTCGGTGGTGAGGATGCCGTCATAGCTGACGTTCCAGAGATCGGGGCCTAGTATGGACCCTTGGGCCGCGCCAGAGGTTATTATTTTTGTCCGTTGTCCTTTTCTTGTGTCGTAGATGAGTACGCGGTCTTTGAGGTAGCTGCGGATCATCTTCATCAGGTGTTGGGGTATTTTGAATCGCTTCTCCAATGCGTCTATCATATTTTTCCACTTTGCGCTGTTGAAAGCGTTCTTTACATCGATTGTAGCGAGGAGCACGATTGGTCGGGGAAAACGATTTATGCTCCGTGCTTTTGCTATGCTCTTTACTACATCTTCAATTGCTCCAATTGTGGACCTTCGCGGTCTAAAGCCGTGTTGCCTATCCGAGAGGCCTCCCGATTCGTTTATCGCTGCTGCCATTCGTGGTTTCAGCATTTTTTCTAGCAGCTTTCCTGCCGTGTCGAGCATGCACAGAGGGCGACACGCTGATGGGGTTTCAGGGTCTCCCTTCCCTTTGCTTATGAGGACTAACTTTTGTCTCTTCCAAATTTCTGGAAAAGTTCCTTCATATCAGCAGGCATTGTACATGTGTCTGTATGGGCCCTTAAGGTGGCATAAATATTATATGTATAGTGCAACGATGCAATTAAAAATCTAACGGCTCTGCTTGGTAGGAAATGACGTAAGAATGGTTATAAGAACTCTATCTCAGAGAATATTCGTTTTGGTATGTATTGGTGGGAGCAGAGGTAGGAGAAGGTCTGCTTTGCGTTGGACTTCTTTGTGTTGGAAAGATCAGGTGTATATGGATTTGGCTGTGCTTAGTCCGCCCAACTGGTGCCGGTTAGCGTGGGAAATATACGATTGGCGTAGTTTATTAGTTCTATCGAAAACTTTGAAACGGGAAGGTGAAAACGGTTAAGGTTTAGGCTTAGGTTTCTCAGATTGCTTGCTTAAGACAAGACACTCGGTGGCCCTAAGACTTATTGTGATACTTGCATTTAATTTCCATCCCCTAACTATGTTGTTAAAACCAATTACATCTTTTTAAGAAGGTAGCTAGTCCCTACAATGAGACATTTTCATTCATTCTCCAATGACACATTTCCCAGGTCTTCAAAAAAATAGTCGTTAAGATATTTGGTCCGACTTCTTTGAAGTGCAGGGCATTCACAGAGGAAGTGTTGCACCGACTCAATTTCTTCTTCATATCCACAACTCCTGCAGAAGTCATTGTGAGGTACACCAATTCTACTATTTAGGGTGCCAATAGCAGAGTGACCCGTTACAACACATGTGAGGATGCTGGTAGTCTGTGGTATCCAAGGAGACATTTTGTCCTTTTAAAATTCAGATTTAGCCAGAGCGTTTAAGAGACTCTGCAGTTAGTAGTCAGATATCACCTACTATTGGTTTCTGCGTGTATGGTTCGTTTAGAGGAATGCCTCTTCCACTCGCTGAAGCTCAAGTTGAGGGTCTTTCATTGCACAACCATCCGCTCTTTCATTTTCCTCCACTCCAGAATGGCCGGGAATCCAACAAAGTGTGTGCGTTGAGGCCAATACCTCGATCTCTGCTTGTCTATTAATAAAAATGGTAAGGCTTGTTTGCATTAAGTCCATCAGTCTTATAATTTTTGCTGCTTTGCCTATAGCATAGATCTCAGCTTGGATGACGCTTCAGGAGTCTAAAGGAGCTATTTACTGATAACTGTTGCGAGTACACTTCCAATCCAGTGCCATTGTCCACCGTTGAGCCGTCAGCATAAATATGTTTGACAATGTTTAGATAAAATATATCAATCTACTAAGTATGTATAAATTTAAAACTGGAAATTAAAATAAGTCAAAAATTGATTATACAATGTGGTGAAAAATTAATCGTCCAAGTCTGTTTCTGAATAACTTTTTTACTAAATAAAAAAAAAAGAAAAACAAAATGATTTTCAATTTTTGATTTCTTCCATTGCTTCTCTGTTCTCATGCTACAGCTGTGTAGTTCACAAGTTCAAATGTTTGATGTACGATGCAAAAATTAATAATATTCCGATAGAGTGATTCATCTGGTACCACCCTGTATTTTATCTCAATAACAATGTACATATAACACTACAACCCAAAATAAAAAAATAAAAAAAAAAACGCGCGAACAGAAGAATGGTTCTGACAATCGCTCAGTAGGTAATTTGGTTCTTTTTTAAGTATGAAACGGCATACGTAATCACAGGGACCTCTCAGTTGAAATATAAAATATGGCCAATAATTTTGTGAGGATTATGATGAGGCTAATTGCTTCAGAAATTTTTTTCGTTTATTTAGCCAAAAAAACCCTCACAATATAATATCGTATGCTGACGATACAACCATTCTTATAAGTGGCGATACTTGGGAGGATGCTGAATTAAATGCAAATTTAATTGCAAATAAAATATTTACATGGATGTGTCAAAACAAGTTATCTGTGAATATTAATAAAACGGTATTTCTAACTTTTGGAGTTTATAAAGATTCTGTACCTGGAAATATTAATATATTTATGCATAATCATGATTCTAACAGCAAATGTAACTGTATTCCAATAACACGGGTTGAAAGCACTAAATATCTTGGCATTTTAATCGATTATAAGTTAAAATGGGATTTTCAAATTAATTATTTAATAAAGCGAAATAGATATTTGATCTTTGTTTTTGCCAAATTAAAATATATATTAAACAAAGAACAATTATTAACTATTTATTATGCCCTATTTGAGTCAGTCACCTCTTACGGTATCGTAGCTTGGGGAGGTGCGTACAAATCTGAACTAAATAGGATTGAATTAGTACAAAATAAAATATTAAAAATAATATTTAAGAGTAAACAAAACTCAATAACGGATAATTCCTTAAATATTAACAACATTCTTTCGATAAAAAAGTTGTTCTACTTTACAGCTTTAATACAAAATTACAATAACTTAAAGAATTCTTTTCTATCAAGGATAATAAATACTAGAAATAGACAAATTGAGCACATAAAATGTAAATTACGTATTGGTTCAAAATGTTACATAAACCATAGCATTAAAATATTTAATCAGCTTCCAATGAAGTTAAAAGCCTATGATGTAATTAACGACAAAAATAAAAAAGATATAAAAATCTGGTTAACAAAAATTAATTTACACCTATGATATTTGTTAATATCGCGCTATTTCATTGTAAAATAAAAAAAAAAGGAAAATTATTTTATGTCCTTCATAGAACCGCTAGATATAAGTAAGTTTGTTGTTAGTTAGTTAGTAAGTCAAATGTATGTTACGTATGTTGCATACAAAATTTATTTTGTTAAATGTTACATTTAGTTTGTAAGATTGTCATTATAAATGCTACTAGCCTACGAACAGACTTTTAATAGTCTCTGTAGGACTTACAGTTTATTGTAAATTATAATGTATTATTATACTAGTAATAAATAAATAAATTCAAAATTCAAATTCAAATTTAACATTCCTCCTTCTTCTCATATGGCTATGCCTGTAGCTCTCAGTGAAAAAAAAAAACTATAATTGAGAAAGTTTCCGCCCCGTAACTAGAAAAGCATTCTAAGCTTAAAATTTTCTAGTTCATTAAAATATTAAGCGCCACAAAATTTACTAAGCACCGTTCCTCCAAATGCATTTCAAAGTAAACGTCTACCGCCTAGAGGAAACCAAAATGAGTCATGCAATTTAAGTTTGCTTAAAATAATTCAACGATAATTAAAATGACTTCGCATAAATACAACGTCTTCAGTTGTAATTTTTTTTCTGAAAATAAACTTCAAACGCAGACTACATCAAAATATCAACAGAATGCTGATTTCCTTCCTAAATATGAAAGAAAAATTTTAATTCGCTTTAAGTAAAATGCAAATCATTTTGAATTAATTTCATATTAAATTTGAGTTCTATGAATTTCTTTTTCTTGATTCGCCTGCCAAGGTGTTTGAGTGACCTATTAATTACCGCTCGCATCAGATTACCCTCACTTGAACTGTGTGAATTTTTCACCCTCAAACAGTTGGGGTTCGCACAACAGCTAGCGTAGTTTTTTATATTTTCGTAATAATATTTTCTTAAATTATATCGTCACATAAATTTAATTTCCTTGCCGTTGGGTTCAGGTCAGGGGCGCAGAAAAAAAGATAGCAAAAATTGTGATCACTATTAAGAGTGCATTGATGCGAAGAAGAATTGTTGTGAAAGCAGAAGAGAAACAAATGTACATGCACTGTTAGACTTATAGATGTATTTGTTGCTGCGTAGCAGTTGGCAAGCGCGTTTGGGTGGTAGGATGCGAATTATATGAAAAAAAATAAATTTAAGCTAATAAATGCAGACGAGGGTAAAGTTCTCAAATTTATTTTATAAAATACTTAGCTGATGTTCGCAGCTTGTAGCTGGGTAGCTAGAGTATACTAGTAATATATAATACTAAATATCAACAGACTGCTGCTTTCCTTCCTAAATATGAAAAAAAAAAATTTAATTCGCTTTAAGTAAAATGCAAATCATTTTGAATTAATTTCATATTAAATTTGAGTTCAATGAATTTCGTTTTTTTTTAATTCGCCTGCCAAGGTGTTTGAGTGACCTATTAATTACCGCTCGCAACTAGAGTATATTAGTAATATATAATACTTCATTTATGGATTACAGAGGAAATAAGAAAAAAAATTTAGGCAGAAACAATTTTCTTCCAATTTAATTTTCTTGCTCTCTGACCAGTGGATTTGCTACCAAGATTGCGTGAATCCCTTTTGGACTTTTATTTGTAAGGCTATGAAAAGCCTAAATGCTTTGTGGATAAAACAGGTTCGATTAAGGTATTGGAAGCCACGAGATACCGAACAAAGTCCTCCAGCGAGTCATTCAAAATTGGTGTTTACAGATGGCCGAATTTCGGCGCACTTGTGACCAACATTTGAAAGGGATTATCTCTAAAAAATAAATTATATAAATAATATAAATAAAAATAATAAAGATTGCCCAATTAATTTGAGTTTTTGTTGTTTTATTTCAATTTAAAAGCCGATACCCTTAAATTGACCATTTAAGGCTTTTCCTTAGAAATTAAAGATTTCTTTCATGAGCGCTAATAAAATCAGACAAGTTGGGGCAAACTTATTCACCCTATCGGAAGATTTATAATTTTTGCACATGGCGTCATACGTGCATATGTTTTGACACTTGTGAAGTAGATAGCTGGAGTGAACTTGTGAACAGATAAGCAATGGGGCGCGTGGAGTTCAAAATAAAGATCTCCATTACTATTTTTTATTTTATTTAGTAAAAACGAGATTGAATAGCCCCAGCCTTATTAAATTATTATTAAGCTCCATATGTCAAAGATTTTAAAATTTTTGTTTGCAGCTTATTTTCAGCTGCGGTACTAAAGTAATATAATAATAATTTTAATAAAAATACTAATTTAAATAATAAATAATAAAAACCAATAAAATTTATAGCCCTCAATGAGAGTTCATCACTGAAAAATATTTGATAGCTTCAACTACATAAAATCTGATATCTGAACGTAGTTGTTCGTTGGGCAGCAGACTGCGGCTTATCGGTGAATCCTCTTAAGACGGAGCTCGTCCTTTTCAGGAGGAAATATAAAATACCCAGAGCTCAACTCCCCTCGATGGGGAGCGCTCCGCTGGTGCTTTCTGACAAGGTGAAGTACCTAGGTCTAATCCTTGACAGTATGCTAACGTGGAAGCCCAACATTGAGGAGAGTGTAAGGAAGGCAACAATCGCCTTGTATGGGTGCAAGGGAGTAATTGGCAAAAGGTGGGGCCTCTCGCCCAGAGTTGTATTCTGGCTCTATAATACCATAATAAAGCCAATTTTGTTATATGGAGTCGCTGTCTGGTGGAACTCACTGGAGAGGACGACATCAGTTAAAAAGCTAGAGAAAGTCCAGAGGTCTGCACTCATTGGAATCAGTCGGGCGCTTCGAACTACTCCTACTCTGGCGCGTAATGTAATGTTAAATGTGGTACCTATAGACATCGCAGGCAGAATTGCCGCTGCTTGTACCGCAATCAGACTGAGGGGCTTGGGCTATAAGCTCAACCTCACATATGGGCACTCAAGCATCCTCAGAGACTTCGAGTTCATCCCCTCGTCGACGGACCAGTGTGTGCCTTCGCTAAGTCCAAGCGGAACTTTCTCCACCCATATTCCACCAAGGGAGGAGTGGACCGGAGGCAACACCTGGGGACAGGGCCTCGTTAATCTGTTCACGGATGGCTCGAAGCTGGACGGTAGGGTTGGAGGAGAAGTATTCTGCAAAGAGCTCCCCATCAGACTCAAATTCAGGCTACCGGATCACTGCAGTGTGCTCCAAGCAGAGGTGGCCGCAATTAAAGACGCAGCTGACTGCTATTTACTTGCGTAATAACTGTTAAGAAGGTAAATATTTACTCCGATAGCCAAGCGGCCATCAGGACCCTAGGCTCTATTATGGTGCATTCGAAGCTGGTCAGGGAATGCCTGGATTGCAACAGAATTTTTCGACATATAGATAATTTGGGTACCTGGTCACAGTGACATTGCAGGAAACTGCGAAGCCGACAAGCTGGCCAGACAGGGGACCTGTGAGGCAATGTGCCTGCAAAAGGAGAGGATCAGGATCCCCTTGACAACCTGCGCTCTACTCCTGGAAGGATAGGCTATACACCAACTCAGCGAACGCTGGGCAAGTACACGAACGTGTAGGGTCGCGAAGTCCTTCTGGCCATGTTTGGATAGGAGGCGTTCGAGGGATATCCTGGGGATGACAAAATGTCATCTCTCAATTTTCGTGGGCATCATCACGGGGCAATTTCCGCGAGGTACACATGCCGTGAGACTCGGAATTACTTCGATTGCTTTTTGCGTCAGCTGTATGGAGGATGAGGTGGAATCATCTCAGCACCTGCTCCTTAGCTGCCCAGCCTTCGCGGGACTAAGATTCAAGTATCTTGGTTCGCACTTCTTTTCTGCGCCTGCTGATATAGCAGGTGTTGATAACAAAAATCTGATTAACTTCATCAGCAGCATAATGAGGTTAACACAACCGCACACTAGTCACCGTTCGTAATCCACAAACATCCGCCGCTCCCCATCCCTTCCCTTTCACCCCTTTTTTTGTCCTTCAATGGTATCACAAAGGACGAACCAAACTATTTCGTCCAAGTGGGCCCTACTCTCTGGGAAACCATCACAATCTAACCTAACCTAACTATATAAAATAACACCTTAGATGGGCTCGAAAATGCTTTGAAATGAAACACAAACCACAACCAAAAACCAATACATTCACCGTAGCAGAATTTTCAGATTGCACATCTCTTCAACATTTTATTGAGAAATGAAAAAAAAATGAAAGAATTATCGCGGTATAACCCTGCTAAGCTCAGTTCAAAAGCTTTTCACTAAGATTTTGTTGTCGCAACTCCGTCCTTACCTACAAGAACAAGAGGAGCAGCAAGGCTTTCATCAAAACAGGTCCACAACGGATTGTATATTTATTTTACAACAAATTATGGAAAAGTCAATCGAGTTCGATAATCTTGCCTTATGTGTTTTGTTGATCTTAAAAAAGCGTTTGATCGCGTCGAACTTGAGGGTGTAATGCAAATATTAAAAGAAAGAGCGACGCCTCGACAAATTCTATAAGTCATCAGCGATCTCAATACCATGTGCTCAACAAAAATAATGGTAAATAGTAAATATACGAAAAGCATAAATTGGGCTACCGGAATATGGCAAGGTGACTCCTTAAGTCCACAACTCTGCAATCTTATTATACCTAGATAAAATTATCTCAGAGGTAAAGCAATTAGCGGGATACAAAATGAACAATGAAAACATATCAATAATATGTTACGCAGACAACGCTGTTTTAGTAGCTGATTGCGAAGATAACCTTCAAAGGCTTTTGAAGTTTCAACTGAAAAAACTAAACCTTTAGTAATATCAAAAGAACCTAAAGATGCAAGTTGGAGATTGACCACCATATGATAGAACAAGTAATGCAATTTAAATATTTGGGTGTAGATGTATCTAGCAATCGAGATATAATAACAGAGGTGTGAGAGCGATGCGCAAACACGCTGCACGGATATCAGGGTGCTTCCGAGAAATCGTATGGAAAAAGAAGTACATGAACATGGAAATAAAACACGAATCTATAAAACAATTGTAAGGCCGATATTGACTTATGGAGCAGAAGCTCGTGCAGAAAACTTGAAAACGAAATAACTGCTGCGGACTACTGAAATGCATGCCCTTAGGGTCATAGCTGGGAAAACTAGATTAGACCATACAAGAAAAGAGGAGATAAGAACACAGACAGGGGTGACCGACATTGTAATATTCATAAGAGCCAGAAGAGGAGCATGGAACGAACATGGGACAAGAGCCTCTGGCAATCGGTTGATAAGAAGCACGAGGTGGGATACCAGAAG
This sequence comes from Anastrepha obliqua, assembly GCF_027943255.1. Taxonomy (NCBI): domain Eukaryota; kingdom Metazoa; phylum Arthropoda; class Insecta; order Diptera; family Tephritidae; genus Anastrepha; species Anastrepha obliqua. The sequence continues at coordinate 62,775,124 of NC_072893.1, read as the reverse complement.
GAAGAAGACGGCCAGGAAGACCACCAAAACTATGAACAGAAAGTTGGATATCTACCACAACAGAAAATCAACCACAACAATGATGTGAAATGCATGCATTATATTATTATCCCTAAATATTAAACTGTATTTATATTTCAATGTATATATGTAAACTTGAATGTATAAATATGTATTTATCCTAATTGTTATGTAAAGGAAAACAGGCAAAGCCTATAATAAAAGATAAAGAAGAGGAAGAAAATAAATGGTTGAATTTTACTTTTTTTTTCAAAAATTAATAGCCTCGGGGGCACCTCTTAACATATGATGAGAGAAATAATATTTTGCTCCCTTACTCGTGCCCATCTTTATGCTTGTCGGCCAAAAACCATTCCACAAAAAAAAGAAACAAGTAAACTGAATGTTTACTTTTAATTAAGATTATTTGATTCATTAAACGATCAAGGGAGGCAACCCCTGCACGCACATACATATTGCAATGTCACTTTACGATGCCCCATGACCGGTGCATTTTCACGTTACGGCCACTGTAATCAGTCAATGGTCCTTTCCTTTCAGGGACTTGTCAGCGCAGTTTCATGACTCAATTAATAAGCTTAATTCACTATCACTTTGCCGCCATCAAAGGCAAGTCCTACAAATCATCATATATACTCAAAGGAGTATAAGCTAACCCACAGTCAACACACCCTTTTAGGTGCATTCAATTTTATCACATTGTTGTTGTTTATGTTTAATTTTGTGCGGTTCATCACCTTTTGTTTAATAAATAACTGTTGTGGCGTGGGCGTGTGGCGATTGGGGTATGATAAATGGACAAAGAGATTTATAACTAACGAGTGATGAGCGTGCAGTCGGTGGTGGGGGAGCGCTAGGGGATTCGTGCTGTACCTTGCATGTCATGTCTCTGCCAAGCAAATTAGGAATATTTGCTTAATTTAATTTAATTTTTGTTTCGGTAAAAATTGCTTTTGTTTTTTTAACAGTTTCCACTTTTTATACACGCAATGCATGTTCACGTTTTACTGTGAGCGCATAAAAAAATATTAACGGGAAAAGGTCAGTTTAATTAATTTCACTTAGCTGGAAATTTATAGCTTAATAAAGTAATAATTTTGGTGGTGATGAAATGCTTTTTACGGAAATTTTTTTGTTGGCAAAATTTTACTTGGGAGATTGTCATTGCCTGAAAATCAGCGAATAAAATTTATAAATTTTAAAACCTAGAACTGTTTGGTTGGTTGGTTTGAGTGGTGATTCTTCCAGAAACCAACTTGCGCTTCCGCACCATTTTGTTGCCACATCCTCGTTACCAACTTGTTTACCAGTTATTTACGGCATGATTATATCCAGTCTGTGTGGTTTAAGAACCTTATTAGGTTGTTGAGATCAGAGCCAAACAGTTGTTCGAGACTCGCGAACAGCCGTTTTCCCAGGGTTAATATGCTGTCCTTCCATAGGGCAGGGCATTCACATAGGTAATGGAATATTGTTTCCTTTTTCTCCGGTTGTTTACAACTGCTAGAACTGTTTACTATAATACAGAACTGAACTATATTATAGAACTGTTTAGTATAAAACGATTTTATGTCAAATGATCCATTTGTGTCATTGCCGTACATTTTTCAAAGCGAAATATATTCGGTTCTTTTTAATATTTGTAAATTTTTTTGAAGAAGAATGAAAAAAAGTTTTTTCTAATAGGCTTCGCCTCTCGGCAGGTAATGGCAAACCTCCGAGTGTATTTCTGCCATGAAAAAGCTCCTAATGAAAAAAAATATCTGCCAGTCGGAGCCGACCTGATATTGTAGGTCCCTCCATTTGTGGAACAACATCAAGGCGCACAACACAAATGGGAGAAGGAGTGCAGCCAAACCCCAAACGTTTTTCAAAAAAACACACGTAAAATTCAGAAAAATGCATGAAATTTTTATTTAAATCCATAGTACAGTCCATATAATTTAATGTTTGAAGATTATTTCATGCAAATGTTGACCGCGACTGCACTTCAAGTGGTCCATCCGCTTCGTCCAATTTTGGCATACTCTTTCCAATGTTTCGACCGGTATCTCACATATAAATGCTTTAATGTTGTCTTCCAATGCGTTAATTGAAGCAGGCTTGCCTGAATAGACATGAGCTTTAACATAGACCCACAAAAAATGATCTAAAGGCGTCATATCGCACGATCTGGGTGGCCAATTGACAGGTCCCGAACGTGAAATAAAATGTTCACCGAACTCGCCTCTCAACAAGTCCATTGTTACGCATGTTGTGTGGCATGTGGCACCGTCTTGCTGAAACCACATGTCATGCAAGTCAAGCTCTTGCATTTTGGACTAAAAAAAGTTAGATATAATTTCACGGTAGCGCTCACCATTCACAGTTACGTTACGATTCGCAGCATCTTTGAAGAAGTACGGTCGAATGATACCTCCAGCCCATAAACCGCACCAAACTGTTACTTTTTCTGGATACATTGGTAGCTCTTGCAATTCTTCTGGCTGATCTTCACTCCAAAATCGACAATTCTGCTTATTTACGTACCCATTGATCCAAAAATGAGCTTCGTCGCTGAACACAATTTTTCGATAAAATAGAGGATCTTCGGCCACTTTCCAAGAGCCCATTCACTAAAAATTCTGCGTTGCGGTAGGTCCTTCGGCTTCAATTCTTGCACCAGCTGTATTTTGAAAGACTCCACACCTAAATCCTGTCGCAAAATTTTCGACGTTGTTGAGTAACAGAGGCCCAATTGCTGCGAACGGCGACGAATCGATAATTGAAGGCCATCATTAACACTGGCCGATACAGCTGCGATATTTTCATCAGTTCGCACTCTACGTAAGCGTGTTGGTGGTTTGATGTCCAATAATGTAAATTTGGTTCTAAATTTAGTCACAATGGCTCGAATAGCCGCTTCAGTGGGTCGATTAAACTCACCATAAAATGGAAGAAGCGCGCGATAAACTTTCTCGACAGAAGACGCATTTTCATAATAAAATTCAATGATTTGCAAGCGTTGTTCCTTTGTAAGACAATTCATGGTTAAATTATAGACCAAACTGAAAATGTTTGACAGTGAAACAAAACACGAAGCGTGCGTCAGCTGTTTAAACCAATTGTTTAAAAAGATAATAGCTAAGAAATCACCAGTTATATATATAGATATGTATATATGTATATGTACATTTTTTTTGTTTTTAAATAACGATGAAACATGACCTAAAAATGTTTTGGAATTTTTTTTTTTACTTTTTTGTTAATTTGTTTTGACATTTTTAAAAATCATGCTCTTAAATTTATTTAATTTTTTTGATTAATAGCCGAGAAATTTAGTTTTGGGAGTCCGATAATTTTTCGAATTATATGAAAAAATACGTGCAATGAACCAGTGAGAAATCAGTTCCAAATACTGCTTTAGCGAAGCGCTGGTAGAAGCATTTCTATATAACTTCCGTTTGAAAATAGATCAAAGAATAGCTAGAGATACACCGAAGTTTCACTTTCTCAAAAACTCCGGGGGAAAAAATATAAATTTTACCTAAACAAGTAAGTAAGTGACCGACGAAAAATGTAGCGTATAATTCGATTCCTCTACTAGTTAATAGGTTTCAATTTCCATACTTTTCAACCAAGCCCTACTTCAAATTCAAGAAACTTTTCCAAACTACAATGCCCACCAAAATGTTACTGATGAGTATGTATGTTTGTAAGGGTATGCCTATGTCGTTGTCTATGTACTCATCGTTCAATTTGGTGCCGAGTCTCGCTAGTTCATCGGCTCTGCCGTTACCTGATGTCGCGATGACCAGGAACCCATATTATCCTTAGGTGAAATGACTCAGCGATCTCATTAAGAGATGTGCGGCATTTCATGGCTACCTAGGAGGTTATCGACTGTTTTGTGAGGGATTTTATCGCCGCCAGGCTGTCAAGGAAAATGTAGATGCCATTTCTAGATATCGCATTGCACTGTACCAGTGCCACGCCTTTCATTATTGCCATCAGTTCAGCCTGAAAGACACTACAGTAATCGGGAAGCCGAAAACTGAAGGAGATTCCCAGATGCTCGGAGTATACACCTCCGCCCACCCTGTTCTCGAGCTTTAAGCCATCTGTGTATAGATGAATAGACTTGCCCTGTCTTACATCGACCCATTCCTATTGTTCCCTTGAGGGTAGGAGGGGCGTGAACGTGGTAATGGCAAGTGTAGGCGGGAGTGCATATTCCACCAATCTGGGAAGTTCTGAAGGGCCAGCCAAGATTTCGCCGTGGCCGTAGTTCTTGTTTGACTACTTACTTAGGGTGTTCAGTCTTATTGCCGCACCTCGCGCGATATATTTTGCCTGCAGATCTACCGACAGGAAGTTTAATGTCGAATATAATACTTTTGATGGAGTGGTTGGCAGTTATAAGAACAGATGCTAGTCTTTGAACCTTATCAAGTTTTTTGATGTTCACACCCTTCTCAAAGGCATTCCACCATATTAAAATACCATCGGAGAGAATAGACCTAACCAATGCTGTGTACAGCCAGTATATTATGTTGGGTTCCAATCCACATTTCTTTCCAATTAGTCTTTCACAGGGGTTCAACGCCATCACAGATTTGCGTACTCTATCTGCGACTGTGAGCACCAAATTTTGCTTCATATTCAGTACACGTCCATGATAGATATTTCGCCTTTTCTCTTACTCTGAGTGGTTTCCCTCCTAGGAATATATTTTTAAGGGGATGTGTTTTATGTTTCCTGCTAAATAGTATCAGATCAGTTTTTCCTGTGATCTTGCATTAAGAAATATGAGGTTTGAGAGAAAAACGTACTTTTTGAAAAATCCCTGCCTGTGAAATAATAACTATGACTATTAACATGTGACCCATTTCTAATCAGTTTTTAAAGAAATTCTCTTTAATTGAGATCAATGAAAAATAATTATGTATATATATAATTGACGCGTACACCCTTTTTTGGGTATTTGGCCGAGCTCCTCCTCGTAGTTGTGGTGTGCGTCTTGATGTTGTTCCACAAATGGAGGGATCTACAGTTTCAAGCCGACTCCGAACGGCAGATATTTTTATGAGGAGCTTTTTCATGGCAGAAATACACTCGGAGGTTTGCCATTGCCGACCGCTATTAGAAAAATGTTTTTCTTAATTTTGGTGTTTTCACTGAGATTCGAACCGACGTTCTCTCTGTGAATTCCGAATGGTAGTCGCGCACCAACCCTTCGGCTACCGCAAAAAATACTTAGACAAATGTAAATTCGACTAATATCGAGAGCTGCTAATACCATTTATAAATGGTTTAAGACTTTTGCACAGAACTATTTATGTAAAATCTTCAACTATTCGACTGGAGTGAGAGAAATGAACAAATAAATGAATGTTACTGTTTTTTTTATAGTTCTGTTTTCTACAATTAAATACTATATGAAACACTTAATTTAATCAGCCTTATTACGGGGTTCGCCGCTAAGTAAAGCTACGAATACAACCCTCAGCTATGGCTATATATATGTAATTTGCTTTCACTGGGTCCATCCTCTAAAAGAGCGCTGCCAAATTTGCTTACCGAATTTTGATGTTTCGACACCAGCTGCCCCAAGCAAATAAAAAACTAATTTTTTTTTTTATTTTGCATTATTTTGAAATTAGTTTTCTTTGCTTGTGAATACAGTGAATTCTTTTGGAAGTGTGGTTGTAATATTTTTGAAAATGCAAGAATACTTCAAACGCAAAAAAGAAACAAACAGGCTTTGGACATTGATGGACATTTGTAAAGAACATTTTTGGTTGCTAAAATGTGGGACTTTCCAAGTTTTTAATTAAAGTTCTTCTAAAAACTTTCGATTGAATAAATTAGCATTTATGCATGTGGTTAATGTGGTAAAAGAAGACAGCTCAAGTGTGGCGAGTTTGTTGTCAATGTATGAGATTCATAAACTGACATGGGTGCTACGATTTTTTTCACTCCCTTTTGTGCAAAATTGGAGGCAAAACATCTTTTAGGTCAAAGTGTTGGCCATTGGACACACTCAAGAAACTAAATTATTACCTGTGAAATTCTTAAAAAAATTTGTTTTAAATTAATACAACATTAAACTTTTTATAACATTTTCATACATTTGAAAAGGATAAATTAAATCTTTTGAGTTTGATTTTGAAAATTTTCGCCTACGAATTTCGCACGCAGTAACACATTTTTTGAAAAAACTTCCCACACTACGAATAAACTTAGTTATGCCACCCTACGAATTTGTAATGCCTTTTTTTAGAATTTACTTACATCGCACAACGATGGATTAAGTGACGGGTCTGAATATGTTTAGTGGTTTAAGACTTTTGCGCACGGCTGTATACTATTTTATAATTCGATTGCAAGTATTTGGCTATTACTGCACAATTCTCGCAGTGAGCATTTTTTTTACATCACAATTTTATTATATCTGTCCATGGACACTTAGTAATTTTTATAGCTTGGGTGGGAGATTAATTGTTACTTGAAATCAGCATTTTAATAACATGTTTCAATTAATAGTTACATAACTTAGATTTATTATATTAGCAACAATCATATACTTAGTTATAGTTTGTCAAAATAATTTTTAGCGAGCATAATTTTTAGCGACCTACACGGCGTATACTTAACTTTTAGTCAACAGCGACAGCAGCCGTAGGGAATAAGTGAACAGCAGCAGCTCATGCAATACAACTTTGCAATTATGAAAAACCAACAACAAAAAAAGCTATATTGATATCGTTGTCTCTGATATTGACATTCTACTAATTCTGCTTCTGTCGCCTAATCGATTGCTGTTGTTGAAGCGGTATTCTTTTCATTATTTCTGCTATTGTTTTCCCCTTACCTATAGTCATGTACATTCGTTTTGTTTTTTTTACCTGCTTTTGTGACTGTGATGTTTACCCTATCGAATTTATTTTGATTGCCCCGTGTTGATTGCAAAATTGAACGTGACTTTCCTATCCCAAGCAGACATCCCAAAAGTCCAAAAATATTATTTTCCATTTTTGTTTTCACGTTCCAAGCACTGATTGTTTCGCTTCGGTTTTTTGATATCCTACTGCTGGATTGTTACACTGATGTTATTACCTGTTTTTTGATTTGGTTTATGTGGATGTGTGCGTGTGCGTGTTTCGGCGGAATAGCAGCAGATAAGCAAATTTGTTGATTGGCCGGATGACCAGCTAGGCAGGTTGGCTTCAATGAATTCACAAATACAAAATTGGATGAATCCGGGTTGCGTACTTGCGGTCATTGCGCAGCATTTTTTGCACTTCGCTCACGTTCATCTCCCGATTGCTTTTGCAGAAATGAACAAATAATAGCCAGCATTGCTACATAGCCACATTTGACAATACTCAATAATGACTGTACATGTGCTTCATATTTAAATTCGGGTTAAAACGCGTCTGTTTTATTGGAAGAGTCTTTGTGCATAATAATAGCAGCGCGACTTGTTGCATTGTTTTCAATATTCATTTTTTATATTTAAAAAAATTTATAGTTCACACTCCAAAAAGCTATCATATATACTTCAAGCGCCAAACTTTGTACGACAGTTTGAAAGATTCTAAAAATTTTCATCTAAATTTCAAGTTTAGTTAGAATTTCTAAAAGAATTCTGGGTATGCAGTTTTGTGACGCACATAATTTTGGTATAATAGGGTACCAGGTTTAAGTCCCTTAAATTTTGACTTGATTTTTGAAAATTTTTTTTGTCGACGTTTTCATGCATTTTCTTCCAATTAACGAATGCTCGAAATGTTTGTGTGTATGGAGACGGCAACAAAAAACAAAAAAAATAAAATAAAAAATCTTAAATCAACACTATTTTTGAGCTACGTCAAATTTTACGGCACTTTATTAGCAACATTCTATGGACTATCAGACCGCATAGAAGCTCTGACTGAAAAGTCTGAAACTTGTACGGAGATTTATTGATTTTTTTTTTAATGTTTTGCAAAATTTCAAAATTTAAGTTATATAGTTTTTGTTGTAGTACAAACCACGTTTTGATAAAAAATTTAAAAGAAATTAGTACAAAATATATAAATAGTCGAATCTTGCTGTATTTCGCACTGCTATTATTATTAACTCTGATGTATATATTGGAGCTTGTAATTGTTGTTGTTTTTTTTAACATACAAGTATAATTAAGTGTATGCACATATATAATATATGTGCGTATGCACATACATTTTTTGTTAAAAAATACACTTATTTGTTTTGCATATATTTTAGATATTTTAGCCTTGTTAATAGCAACTTCCAATATGAACGTGCTTTGGATACTTAGTATCATATTTCAGAGAATTCCATATATGTATGTATGTGTGTGTGGCATGTTCGTGTGGTAAGTGGGGTTGATATAGTTTTGAATTTAATTCGGGTTAATTATTATGAGGATGGTGTACAATATAGCTTTTGAGTTAATTTAAAACTGAAACAAAATAATAAAACAATTTTCTTAAATGAAGAACACTGTTCGGCAATCAGCTGAAGAATTGATGGAAGCAAGTAATTTCTGAAAGCCTGGATTGTATATTGAAAAGTGAATTCAAGGTTTTTTAGGTTGAGAACTATACGTTTTGTTTTTCACGGCCCTTTGCTCCTTAAATGATCGATAGGAACTTATATATAAAATTAATTTGTATGAAAACATTTTAAACTAATTGCTAAAATTGCTGAAGAAATGCGAAAAAATCGACATTTCAACGATTTTTTTGCTAATAAGTTTACAAAATTATAATACAACTAATGTGCAACACACTGACGTTATTCTTTTCACTAAGTTAAACCATATGATTTTTAATAAAAAAAAGTTTTTTTTGCATCAAAGCATCTGTTTTTGCTGAAAATAAATTGCAGATTAAGGTTCCTTGCACTCAACAACCCTAGAAAATTCTTTTCATTTTATCTCTAATATCTAAATATTAAGTGAAATATAAAATTGTCAAGGTTTTCTCGGCGAAGAAGTTAATAAAGAGATTTCCGTATAGTTTTAAATTCCTGGGTAATGCAATAAATACTCAGTCGGCCCGACTCGAAGATTTCCATGATTTTATTAAAATTATGTATCGCTTTGCTGTTGATCGTATTGGGTCCCTAAAAATCGCACACTTGACCCTCTACTTCGACTTTTCACGGCGTTTTTGTTTAGCACTTCATTAGCCACATCTTTCATACAGCTTGTGGAATAATAAATAAATAGTAAACCGTATACTGCGTGAATTCTGAAATTGCGAAAAGCTCAGTGGCGAAAATTCAGAAGGTTTAGCCAACGTCAGACCGTTAATAAGCACTCAGCGACTTTGAAGTAATCAGCTGATTTGGGATGGGACAGTGGTTTGTTTACGACAGAACTGAGATCGTGTTAGTGATATAACAAAAATCAACAGAGCCACTACCCATATGTCTTCGTTGTGGTCTGACAAACGCCTGATTGCGCAAGAGTACGTGTGAAATGAGCGGACACAATTCAGATGCCGTGGCGCCTATGACGTGGTAGCCAAAGATTCTAATCTATTATCCTTACGTGTAAAGCATTTTACCACAGCATTCAACTCTTCTCATAAGAGCGACTCATCCCTAGAATCGCATGTGTCTCAAGGCTAAATAAGTGTACCAAAAAGAGTTTAGCCATACCACAGCGACAGTTACTTTTATCTCTGAGTCTCACCGCGCTGCATGTATGTAGGGATTATTTTTATATGTAAGTCTTATGGTAATATATGTGTTAGTACGTTAAGCGCTTCAGTAGCATTGGTGCTAACCGCTTGGTGGTTAGGATTCAGCTTGGTTTGGTTCTATTTCTCTTCTATAGCGGGCCATCAGACTAGGGCCGCATATGTTGGCATCGGTCTGCCATCTCTAGTAAAAATCAGTACAGTGGATTGGATTGTTAAGTGACGGATTAAAACAATATAAATGAAAAGTTGAAAGGTTCTTATAAAGGTTGATGTAGCAGGAAAATTGATTAAAATCGAAAAATTATTGGTATAAGTAAAAGCGTTAAAAATTGAATATTTGTCGGTAGCAAAAATTTGACTTTCTTGTACAATGGGCCCAAAAGAAAGAACTTGACATTTTCCAAGAACTCTTGAATGCTCCTTGCAGGTAGCGTATTATATAATCATGAAGATGATATTGTATAAAATATGTTTAAATATGTAGTGCCCGAAGAAGGGAAATCCCCTTAGGGAATGAGTTTTTCCTCAGTCAGTAGTTTCCCGAATTTGCACTATGCAAAATATAGCATCTGATGAAAAAATGCAATTTTTTAAATAATACAGGCCTTTCACTCGAATAATATTCGAAACAGCTTTTTGAACGGAAAAATGTCTCTATTGTATTTCCTGCTGAGGGAAAAGCAAACATATTAAGTTATATGACTTTTCTTGCTTGGCGGGTTTCCCCAGTTTTAGTGACTTCATCACTTCTTCCATTACTGCTGTCCATTTCTGTCTTCAAAGTACTCCTCTTTAAATGTAATACTCATTTGCTAATAATTTTTCAATAATTTAAAACATTTTTTCATTTGCGCTTTTTTGCATCACTTTCAACTTTTTTATGGGTGTAAACTAAAGACAGTTGCCTTGTAGCGGAAACTTCAGGTTTGGAAAGTGCAAGAGATCAGATCAAATAGATGTTATTAGTGACGAGTTTTCGCTGTAAATTCAAATTCGTCATAATTGTTTGAGTTTAATAGATTATCACTAATCTGGTCGTTTCATACTATAAATCCGTTTGAAGATGATTCAATTCTAGTCTTTACTGACTGAGTCTAGTCTATTCTAGTCATTAATGAGTTTTCAGCCTTCCATGAGTGCTCTCGCAAATAATTAACATTAGATCACAATGCAAATATTGATTTCTCGGTTTCTGTGTTTAAATTCGGTAAATTTGACCAGTAGTTTCGTTATTTGTTCATACACAGGACTTAAAGTTGCCTGCACATGTGTAAGTACATACATACACGTGGGTATGAAATTTATCTACTGGCAGGTATATTAGTTCAAACGAAATAGGCACACCCTGACCACGCCCATTGACGAAAGCAACCCTTTCATCAAACTGGCTTCACTGGTAGATATACAAACACATACATATGTACTCGAACGTATGTATGTATGTTTACATTGCTGTATGCATTTGACTGCAAATGTGCATGTGTTGGCATGTTATGCACGGGATCTTTGTTTTTAAGTTTGGAAAAATCCTGGAGTGTTTCGGGATTTCCGGGATTTGTAATGTCTGACGAAGTATAAGAAATGGGGGCAAAAATTCCCTTTTAAAGCAAAAATGGAACTTTGACTTGAAATTTTTAATATGCTTATATAAATATATAAGTATGTATGTTAGAAGGCTTCTGGTTTTCTTTTCTTTTTACTATAAGAATCAATACCTAAAATATTGCTCATTTGCTGCGTGAGTGCTGTAATCAAAGAAAAAAAACCTATCAGATAAGTAAACAGAAACTACCGCAAGCTCTTCCTTTATGCTGAGCCAAAATTTTTTAGCGATATCCACTAAGAGCAATTCACTACCACCTCTCACTTTTGCTTAGGGAGGTATAGTTAGTATAGTTAGTTATAGAGCCAATAATTGGAGTCAGTTCTGCAAGAATCATAAATTGGATCAGCGATTATATATGCAATTTACCTAAAGAGCGATGGTCCGGTCTAGAACGCTGCAGAACGGCCAAGTATTTTGTGACCACCCCGAATAGAAAACTGTCGAATTTTCTTCTAAAACTTGGAAGAAAAGACGTTCGGTTGATGGTCGGCATCATTAAAGGACACAACCCATGGGGTCAGCATATGACCACCATTGGAATCATCGAGGACCCGACTTGCCTGTTTCGTTTAGAGGTGGCGGATAGCACTGAGCATTTACTCTCGCTATCGAAGATAACTCAAAAAGTAATCAAGATATCAACTTAAAATTTTACGGTGCATGCACCTCAAATTTCATATTGATTATCACTAAAAATATTGTTTCGATCACTTTGTTTATAAAAAAAGTATATATATATTTTTTTTAACTTAAAATTTTAATTTTTTGTCATTAAAAATAGGTAAGTGCAAGGTAGGTAGATAGGTTGGTAGGTAGGGTAGTTGTCGCATAGACACATTTAGATCTTTCGTTGATCCATTGTGATACCACTGGAACTTATCCTTATCCTATGGGCTCCTTTTCAAACCATCCGGTAGCTTTAATAAACGAGCAAAGCTTCCTTAGTTTTAGATGCGCTACATCGGTTTAAAATGCTGTATCAAGATTGCGCAGCCCCCTCATAGCTAAGCTTTCACACTCACAGAAATCGAAGTACGGGAGTCCTAACCTTCTAGCGTGGCTGCCTATTAAACAATGACCAGATAATACCTCTATCATTTTTCTTATAGTTTTTCAGTTAAATCTTAATACTTTTTTTGATCGACCGCTGTTCCATATCGGCCATGTCTGTCTGCTTAGTTCGCATGTTGAGACGTTCTGCCAACTTGTATTTACCTTGTTGATGGTTTCCCTATCTATAAGTAGTTTACAAGTGGCTATAGGCATAGATATCAGCATCTTATCCACTTCGAGATACCTATACCGATTCGAGTAAGTTCATTTGCCTTGCAGCTCCCTGCTATATTCCTGTGGCCTGGCACACAAATAAGGTGCACTTTGTAGTATTTTAATAGGTCATTTAGAAGTGTTAAATATTCTATGACTGTTTTTGACGATTGTGTTTTAGATTCAAGCGCTTTTATTGCCGCTTGACTGTCCGAGTATATGAAGACTTCATTTGTGGATAATAGTCTCGCTTTTGGCAGTGACTACCGCTTGAAATACACTGCAATGGTCAGGTAGGCGAAATGATTGGCTAACTCTGAGTTTATCGGAGTAAACCGCCCCCTTATACCTGTAGATGTTTATATCATTTTCTCTAGCAATAAGCCCTTTAACCCATTCCTCTTTGGAAGGAAATACTGTGACGAAGTATTTCTTTAAATTGATATCCTTGGTCTTACAGAAATCCATTATTCCAGGAATGCAGGGGAATTTTTCTAAAATTGAACAGTGTCTTCTCTGGCTCGTTCTGAGTAGACCGATTTCTCTCAATCTGAGAGCTGCCTTGGCAACTGTTTGCTTGCCGAATTGCTCTATTGGTAATAGGTTAAGCAATCCTCTGTGGGTGTAGTCCTAAGGGCCCCGAAGATGCAAAGACTGGCCATTCTTTGTAAATGTACCATGGTTTTTTTAATATATATAACTTATCTAAGCCGGCCACCATATTAGTATACCGTATGTTACGATTAGTCTTACAATCGCTGTGTAAAGCCAATGTACGATAGATGGGAAGAGATCCTAACTTAGTCCTATCAACTGTTTACAAGAGAAGTGTGCTATTGTTGCTCCTTTTAATCTGTCTTCGACATTTGGCTTCCATCTTAGTTTTCTGTCTAGTATTAGACCTAAGTAGCGGGCCTCAGCAGAGTTATTTTTGGAATTCTATGTTTCCTATGTTTTCAACCATGTTTAGTAAATCTTACATGATTTCACAAAGTGTATTGGGAAATTTCTCTCTTACTACCATTGCAACATCATCCACATATGCTTCGACGTGTTGTTCCATCTCCTCAAGGCTCTTGAGCAAAAAGTTTATTGGCAGTACCCAGAGGAGAGGGGACAGCACTCCGCCTTGAGGTGTTCTCTACTGACTCTTTTTCTGATCTCTCAGGACCCTAGGGTTGCGATCTCAAATCTGCTCATGAGCATGGTTTTGATGAACTCAACCAGAGCTCCGGTAAGTGGTAAGTTAAGTGCAAAGCGGAATAACTTAGTTTAGTGAAACATTTTGGTCTGGTTGATTTCAATTGATTAGAAGAGGCTGTACATACTATGGCGCTACGTTAGAGCAGCGTCGCCATTTGTTTTTTTTTTTTATTAGAAGAAAATGTATATTAAGTTAAGCATGAATATTATTATGTAATTTATTTAAGATCATAAATACTCTCAGTTTTTCGCAAAAATTGATTTAAAAACTCGTTGTGTGAAGGAGCTGCACCCCTTAACTGAACACTTTGAAGCCGCTTTCCTCAACAGCTTGCAGTTAATGAGCAATTGTAGCAAAATAATTGATATCTGAATTTCCAGACCAATGCCGGTTTACCGAAATTACCATGACGATATACCGAATTTTTTGGGCTTGTAAAAATGTGAAAATATTTACCTCACTAGCATACATATTAATACTCGTCCCGTTCATATATGTATGTATGTGTGCTTCACCTTCATATTACTTCCATTTACTCGCTTCGTTGTTTGTTGATAATGGTTCAATTATTTTTCCGCCCTATTAAACTGCATGTAAATGGGGCGGAGTGCAGTGGGAGCGGGGCCGTTGTTGCGGCTTTTGTCTTTGTTGTTTCAATGAGTATTTTTTGGGTTCTTGTTATTGTGTTGTTGTGGTTGTCGGAAATGTTGTACAATTTCTTAGCCTCAAATGCAACCCGCTCGAGTGGTTAGTGGAGTGTTGGTTTTAGACCAACAGACTGTTAAATACTTGGCGAGTGAGTCACTTGGTCAGGTAGAAGGTTGGATGACCGTTTTTGCTTTTCATGCACTCCCAGTAATCGGCTGTTGTGCGCTGTAGCTGTGCTGGATAGTTTTGTTGGAGTGTTTTGTTTGTTTACCATGAAATTGCTTGCTTGCTTGCTTAGAGCTGCAACATTTTATTTTTACATTGTTTGTGTGTGTGTTTTTCATGTATAGCTGGTGGTTGTGCTTGATTTGTTTTTGTTGCTGTTGCAGTGAAATAGAAAATGTTGCAAGCACACTCTACAATGGGTGCAACAACTGCAAGATTTACCGTAGTCCTGCTAAAACAGTTACTGCAACAATTCTTCTGTGCTTGTGGCTGGCTCCACATTCACTCCCACTAATGCTGCCACTACTGCTGATGCTCCTCTGTTGTTGCCGTTGTCGTTGTTCTCTACTCACTTCATTGTTGTCCATAATTCGTTGGCTTTTCCATCGCTTACAGTGCGTTGACCTGTTCGTAATAATAGCAACAATGAGTTACATAAAAACACTCAGCAACAACAAGAGCCGTGTCCAACAACAGCATTACTGCAATGCTTGCAACAACAAGTGGCCATTAACTTTGTAGTTATGCTTGGTTTTTGTTATTTTTTTGCTGTCAGCTACACACTTTCCTCTTACATTGCTAGCGTTTTTTTTCAGTGTTTCTGATCATCACCACATATTTCCATGCAGTGGAGTTAAGCTCTGTGGTTTTAATAGTTGCATATTTAGAATGCACAGTGTTCTCAGTGCGGGTTTGATTAGTGAAAATATAAAGTGCGCCTGTGTATGTATACTTATTTATGTATTTATAAATACAAACGGAACAATTTCGTTTGCCATACAGAGAAGTTTCTAATAAGCTAGCTTCGCTCAATAGAATAGATTTAAGGGGGGCCTCTTATCAGTGGCTTCAAAAAAAGGTGTTTTTTCTCAATTTTTTTTCGAGGCGAAAAAGGCGACACACAGGAATAATTTAAAAACAAAATGGGGACATATGAGGGATCTCGCACGGCGTGTAAGATTGCGGTCGTAGTTTTCACCTGAAACCCAAAAGAAAAATATTGTCTTATTCAGAACGCTTTCCCGCATATAATACACTAATCTTGTATCTTCTTCTTAATTGGCGCGATAACCGCTTACGCGATTTTGGACGAGTTCAACAAAGCGCGCCAGTCGTTTCTTTCTCATGCTAACCGGAGCCAATTGGACACACCAAGTGAATCCAAGTCCTTCTCTACCTGATCTTTCCAACGCAGAGGGGGTCCTGCTTTTCCTCTGCTACCACCAGCTGCTACCGCATCGAATACTTTCAGAGCCGGAGCGTTTGTATCCATTCGGACGACATGACCCATCCAACGTAGCCGCTGGATCTTTATTCGCTGCGCTATGTCTATGTCGTCGTAAAGCTCATACAACTCATCGTTCCATAGTCAGCGATATTCGCCGTTGCCAACGTGCAAAGGTCCAAAAATCTTACGCAGAACCTTTCTCTCGAACACTCCCAGCGTCGCTTGTCATCGTCCACGCTTCTGCACCATACGTTAGTACGGGTATGATGAGAGCCTTGTAGAGTGTTAGTTTTGTTCGTCGAGAGAGGACTTTACTACTCAGTTGCCTACTTAGTCCAAAGGAGCACTTGTTGCCAAGAGAGATTCGACGTTGGATTTCAAGGCTGACATTGTTATCGGTGTTAATGCTGGTTCCTAAATAAACTAAGTCTTTTACAACCTCATAATTATAACTGTTAGTTTGAAGACACCAGGCTACTCTTGTATAAAAATATGAAAAAATAAACACACAACTATTGAAAAAAGTGCTTTTTTTTCGCTGTTTTTTCGAAAATGATCTTAAATAACATTAAAAAATGAATTTTTTTTGTATTTTGTTAGTTAATAAGTTGCGCATTTTAATTATCTTTATGAAGATTATCGGTTTGAAACGATAACTTTCGTCGTTTTTTTTTAATCTTTCACCCCATTTTCAAAAACATGGTACTTCAAAGTTTTCAGAAGGTAGACAGTATACTCACACCTTACCTTAAACTCTAGGGTTACAAAATAGGTCTTGCACAATAGATCAACTCTGGTCGCAGTGCGTAATGGCCTTCTAATAATAATAATACTCACACGTGGGACGGTACACAGGCCTGTAACTCCGAAATCGCTTTGAATTCCGCTACAAAATTTTGAGGGCATAGGCTATATCTATCAATTGCAGTAAAACAAATCGATTTTTTGAAGCCGGTTGATAAGAGGCCCCCATAAGCCTTTTAATTCGTTACTTTAGAGGCCACTGCAGAATGAGATATCACTTTAAAAAAAGGGTTTCTGAACCATTACGAGGGGTGCCTTTTATATGTCGGGATTTGGCAACCCTGGTGTTGCAATCTGGCAACAACGGTTCAAAAATGGAATTAAATCGTGAACATTTTCGTGCGATTATTTTTTACAACTTTCGACGTGGATTAGCTCAGCAGCATTGCATGGATGAACTTGATTCATTTTTTGGCGATGAAGCTCCATTAAGGACCAGTGTTTATCGATGGTATGGTGAATTTAATCGTGGTCGTAGTTCACAATTTTTCAATCGCTCAAAAAAAGGCTCGTGTCGATTGGTTAAAGGAAATGCTCAAAAAATACGATCGCGGGGCTTCGAAACATATGACATCGTGACAGGTGATGTCATGGGTTTGCGCGTATGAGCCCGAAAGTAAACAGCAGTCGACTGTATGGGTGTTTCAAGATGAGCCAAATCCAACAAAAGTTTTTCGCGCACGAAGCACTTCCAAGCAAATGGTCGCCTGTGTTTTCGGAAAAACTGCACATGTCGCAACCGTACCACTAGAACAACGCAGAACATTAAATTCTGAGTGGTACAAAACCATTTGTTCGCCAGTTGTCTTCCAAGAAATTAGAAAAACCAATCGCCAAAGACGGATCACTCTTCACCAGGGCAATGCGAGCTCTCACACATCGGCTCAAACAACTGCATTTTTGAGCACCCAAAACATCGAATTAATGGGTCATCCGCCATATAGTCCTGACTTGGCACCGAATGACTTTTTTTTATTCCCGTACGTAAAAAACAAACTGAGAGGTTAACGTTTTTCGACACCTGAAGAAGCGGTTGCGGCATTCAGAATGCATGTTTTGGAGATACCTCATACACAATAGATCTTCATGGAGAATATTTTGAAAAACAATAAAGTGATTTTCGATGATTCAAATTTGTTTTTGTTCTCTAATCCCGACATATAAAAGGCACCCCTCGTACCTGTCGATTCTGTAAAATGGGCACTGAAAGTTGAGAACACATTCTTTGTGAATGTCCTGCACAACGCAGAAAAAGGCTAAATATCGAGATGAATTGCAAATACTTGAGTAGAATTTGTTTTGATAGAGTCCGATTTAGGAGGAGGGATGACATATAAGTAATTTATTATTTTAAATGATATAAATGTAATAGAAAAAATAATAAATAAACAATAAACCCCAGAAAAAACTAAAATTTCTTAAAAATCTTAAAATGCTAGGTTGTTAAATAAGTTTTGCGGTGTGATTAGAAACATAAAATTTTATGGTTTAAAATATACTTTATTATTAAATATAGACTCCCTGAACATCGTACACATCTTACAACGAGATTCCAATTTATGAATTCCGTGGCATCGTTGTCTCTATGTGCGATGCGGCTGCCAAACCTAACCTAACCTAACCTAATCCTGGGATTATATTATCATTAAAAATATTTTTTTTAAGCAAAATAGATGAAAAAATATTGTATGGCAAATTAAATTGTGTTCAAGCACCTCAAAGATATGTATTATTTTATCAAAATTAGGTTCAGATTCTTAGGAAACATGTTGTTAACGAAAAAAGAAAATTGTTGTTGATTACGGAGAAAAATTGCAACTTCAGGAATGCCCACCAGCAAAATACTCGGATGCCGATCGTCTATGGACAACACGCTCTGACGCCACTATTTCCGGCGGAAGTGGCTTGAAGGATTTTAAAATGTACTATACATAAAAATATGAGTAAAATAGCCTCCAAGTTTAAACAAATTCTGATTATTCCTTCCTTGTTCAAAAAATTCACGAAGAACACCAAAATTTCGGCCTCCTAAACCGGTTTCCCCCCTTGAATTACGAGGTCTTAATTAAGCACGAATCACTTATTGATATTCGTTTTACGTAAGATGGAAAAAGATAAACAATACCCGTAAGTGTGGATAGTTAGTTAGTGAAGAAGTTTAGTGTAGTTTAGAGTCAACAGTTTTGTTGGTTCTAGTTATGGGTGCGCTCGACTAGAAAAATTTAGTACGCAAGGGTCAAAGAGAGGCTCCAAAATTTTAAATATAAATCCTTAAGTATGCCAATATTAAGGTACTAAGACATATTTTAAGGAATACAAAAGTGTATTCAATGAAATTTGAAATTACGACCTAACCCCTCCAATGAGATACTTAAAAATATGAAATATTTAGCTTTGGTTCCATTGCACCTAAAATGAACCAATTGCACCTAATACTAAACCTTTTAGTTGCAAAACTTGGAAGAAAGATTTTGCAAAGTGGCGCAAAATTAATCACTCAATTTTGCTTTTGAATAACTTTTCTACTAAACAAAAAGGAAAGTGGTTCTGAGTGATGGCAATCTTGTCTGCTTGTACACTGCAACTGTCTAGTTCTCACGTGTATGTTGTCAAAAATTATAAATCTTTCGATAAGATGATTAAATTTGCGCCACCATGTATATACTCTTTCAACACTTCAAAACACTTTATGCTCCAGGTTTTTATTATTTTTTACTTCTGTACTTATTTTTACACGCTTTCAACGCCACCCCTACAGCGAACATACACCTGTTGGCGCATAGCCAACTGCAGCTGGTTCGCTGTCATTCGCCCTAATGTAATAATGTTCTTGGTGTTTTATTGCAATTTATTGCCACTAACTATTGTTCTACCAGTAGTTTATTTCCATTTAAGATCTTTTTTTTTTGTAGTTGCAATATGTTTAATTTTTTGCTGTTGTGCGGTTGTAGGCAGCTCTAATGGGTAAAATGCTTTAGTGTCAGTTAATAATGAAAGAATTTCCGTTAACATCAGCGCAACAACATTTTTCTGTTTCCAACAGTGTTCGTTTTTTGCTCTTTTGTTTCGCTGTTACTGTTGCTATAGCAATAACTCTTCCTGACTGCGTCGCCTGGGAGTATGCAGTGAAAATGTGAATGTGTGCGTACTCCGATTGTATGACATACCACTTTATTGCTTATTTTGCCGCATTAAATTCTTGTTACTGTTACTTAAACATATTCATTACGAGCGTTTGCCTCTTTCAAAGTTTTTATATTCTTTTGTTTCTTTTATTTTTATGTAGTTATTATTTAATTACACCATGAAAAATATAAAAAAAGAGTACCATAAAGGACCTACTCGTAAAAGTTGACTTTACTTTGAGGGTTTTGTTTGCGGGTGTTATAAATTTCGCTCAATTCTCTTTACCACTGAAGTACACACAAATATATATTACACATGCAAGTATATGTATGCGTGTATGCACTTGTACTGGCTGGTGCGTGCCATTGTGCACCCGCTGCTTGTGTGTGTGTATATGCGTACTTGTTTTTATTACAAATAAGAACTGCTATAAAATTTATATGCCCATAAAATGTTTTACTTACATTTCATATGCCCCTTTATGCTTGCTTGCTCCTTTGTTTCTTTGCTTGGCTTTGTTTGCTTTTCAATTTTTATTTCGATTTTGTGGGAATTCCTTTGTGCTTATAACTCTGGTGCTTTTGCCTTCTGCAGTTGTTGTTCTTGCTGCACTTGTTTTTGCTGTCAGCAAGTGGCACTCTAAGTGAAAAAACAGCTGTGTACTCTGTAAATTCAGTGGCCATGGCTTCACCTCTGCTCGCCTTCTTCTTCAGTGTCGATTATTTGTAAATCTGTACCCATTTACAATTGACATCGCCGCGACGCGAGATTATTCGGCCATCAAATTTTTCGCGCCATTGTTTCGTTAGCTGTATGACAAGTGGCACCGTCCTGTTGAAACCACATAACGTCCACATCCATATCTTCCTATTCACAGTAACTGCCTGACCGCCCTCATTTTGGAAAAAAATACGGCCCAATGATGCCGCCGGCCCATAAACCACACCAAACAGTCGCTCTTTGTGGGTGAATTGGTTTTTTGGCAATCACTCTTGGATTATCATTCGCCCAAATAAGTCTGAATTACTTTAACGCGTTGCTCGATTCTGTGTTTTTACATGGTTTAAATTGAGTTAGTCTGAAATTAAAAAGTGTCAAATAAAATGCAGAAAAAAATTTGACGTTTAGGTGTGGTTCACATTATACATCGAGCCTTGAAATTTAACCACCCTTTATATACATAAATGAAAAGGCAATGAACTCCCATTCGGAATATGCGTTTAAATCGAGTGAAAAAAAAACTTTGAACGTAAAAGGCCCTGCATTTCTTTTTTTGCAAATTACTAGTTTTATGTATCGAATTGCTTACAAGGAATGTTCAGCCTAATATTTAGTAAGTTTTTGAACCTTAATCTAATTTAACTGCTTATTAGACCGTTGGGTTGGCTCGTTTTTCTCTATGTTGCAATTTTTCGCTGTGACGTGATATGCGCAGTGTGTGTGTGATAGTAGTAGCTAGAGAGCTCAGGTAGGGGAGCAAATTTTTAAGATATTTTATCTGCTATTTTTAATTTCTTCACCTATCATCGGTATTTGTATATCTCTATGCACCTTTTTGACATACCATGGCGCTGCTGATATTGTTTTTGGATTCGCTTGGATTATATCCTTTATACTGTTTGTAGTGAGGGTAGATAGTGCTCCAAAGCTGTACACCATGCATTCATAAAGATGTCGTTAGTCAAAATACATTAAAAAAACCAATACCATTAAGAAGGAGTATTTCGGCACTTTAATGTAGAGATAGCAAAAATTGCATGTCTAGGGAAACTAGAAAATTCCTAATGGAGAAATTTCTCAAACCACAGCGAAATCTCGCTTTGTGGCCGATAAGACGATTTTGAATAAGTAAGTTTGAGCAGTCTCTTATTCACTAACTCTTAATCGATTGATAATTTATATTTAAATAATAAAAGTAGACTAGTCTGCATGTACTCGTTTGCGTTGCTGACATGACAATAATGACATTACGGTCAAAACTATTTGCGATTCTCCAATAGTTTTTTTTCAAATTTTTCTACTTTGTCTATATTTTCCACATTGTTAGTTGACCTAGAAGATTTTTTCAAAACAATATTTTCGAAAAATTTTCAACAAAAGTATGGAAAAATTTAATAACTTTGAAAAAAAAAAAACAACTGATTTGTATAAATGAGGTATTTTTATTTGGTTTGGTTATTTACAATTTATTAAAACTATTTTTTGAATACAATATCAATCAAGTAGCCACCTTTATTAGTAATCACAAACTGCGATCTTTTTTCTGCGTTTGTCATCACCTTGTCAAGCATTTCGGGTTTTATAGCGCCGATTCGGTTGAAGTCGATCGGTTGGTAAATAACAAAGTTATTCAGCGTATACATACCGACATAAAAGATGGTGTACCCTGTATAGTTTTTTGTCACATAGCAATCGATGCATGCAAAACTCCTGCAATTTCTGACTAGCCATTTCAACAAGCTGAAACCTGTTAGTCAAGCAATTTTTACAAAACCCTAGCGATAGTTTCCTGAACCCGAACGTATTGTCGAAGCTTAGAATTATGCAGCTGTTGGTGATTTTAATGGAACGTTTTTTTATAAAGTACTTGAGAGTCGGTTGAGTAAATATTTTAAAATCTTAGATTGGATTGTAACGGGGCTAGAAGAAATTTTTTCTGCTCAAGAAACTGATTAACCTCGCCAGTATGGTTTCAAAAACTTTAGGCAAAGCAGGCGAGATAGTAAGAGGAAGTCCGGAGGGGAACTTGATGACTTTTGACTTGATGCCCTTTTGGCACCAGGTTTCGCAGAGACAAATACATATTTTTTCATATCAAAATGGGTTTGGTAGAAGAAGATTTGGACATTAATATTTTCCACAGAGTGTTCATCAGAAGTGCTTCAAATTTAGAAAAAGACTCAAGCGTATTTTATAAAGTGGCGCAAAATTAATCACTTTTGACTTTTAAGTGCTCCATTGCTTGTCTGTTGGTACTATGAACTGCAGCTGTTTGGTTCACAAGTGTTAAATATGATTGATATACGACACCATTTGCAAAATTTATAAATCTTCCAAAAGGGTGATTAATTTTGTATATATATAACCCTGAAGTTGTAGTTTTGCATTGTTAGGTTGAAATATCTCAAAAGCCTAACTGGCCGGGCAATTCTGAGTTCATATTCGGAAAAGTGTCTGCTGATTGGTTCAAAACTTGGCTCGGCTTGTGTTATAAAGGGTTTTTCAATTGGCGCGGGTCGATTTTGGCGCCCTGTGGCAGCAATTTTGTTTTGGTGACATCTGTCAAATCTTTTGTTTATTATTCAGTTGTTTATGCCAAATCATCATGGCAAGTTACACGATTGAACAGCACGTTTAAATGATAAAACTTTATTATCAAAATGAGTGTTCACTAACGCAAACGTTGCGCGCATTGCGCCCATTTTTCGGTGACCCTTCAAAGTCGACTCTTCAACGTTTGGTGGCCAAATTTGAGACGACCGGGTCAGTAAAAAATCAGCCAACACCCGTACGTTCAAGGAACGCAAGATCAGCCGAGAACATTGCCGCGGTTCGTGAAAGTGTACAGCAGAACCCGAGGCAGTCTATTCCTCGCCGTGCACAAGAACTTGGCCTTTCGCAGACTTCAACTTGGCGAATTGTGCGTCGGGACTTGGGCCTATACCCGTACAAGATCCACTTGACCCAGGAGCTCAAAGTTGATGACCATAGACAACGCCGTTTGTTCGCTGACTAGGCTTCGAACCAGGTGATAATCACCAGGTGATAATGCATCCTCAAAAAGTTACCGTTTGGTGTGGATTTTGGGCCGGCGGCGTCATTGGTCCGTACTTTTTTGAAAACGACGTTGGTGAGACGGTCGCCGTCAACAGCGAGCGCTACACAACGATGATAACCAATTTCTTGTGGCCCATATTGAACCATATGGACCTAGACGACATGTGGTTCCAGCAGGATGGCGCTACGTGCCTCACAGCAAACGCCACGATTGACATTCTGCATGACCGATTTGAGGGTAAGGTTATCTCTCGCAGGGGTGATGTGAATTGGCCACCAAGGTCATGCGATTTGACCCCGCTAGACTTTTTCCTGTGGGGTTTCTTGAAGTCTCAGGTCTATGCAAATAAACCACAATCGACCGATGCTCTAAAGGTGAACATAACACAGCCAATCGCCCAAATTCAGCCGGATCTATGCGGAAGAGTCATTGAAAATTGGACCACTCGGATCCGTTCAACCGTAACAAGCCGAGGCGGGCATTTGAATGATGTCATATTCCACACTTAATGGCATATATGCACCTTTCAAATAAAAAAATTATTTTGTCAATAACTCACACAAAACTTGTTTTATTCCATTTCAACATCTACCCGCCCTTATTGAAAAACCCTTTATTAGAAGCACCACCTGAAATATAAAGCATGCCATCCCTTCCCAAATGGTATCCTGCAGAACCTGTGAGACTTTGAGACTGTGCAGACTTTGTGTTTAGTTTTTCTTTCTTTGACGAAATGATCAAGTAAATTGCAGTCTGAGCTTGAAGGTAGCCCCAAATGGGATACTGGTCACTCTTGTGTAGGGACAGTTGCTGTTGTGCCAAGCCAGACCCTTTCTTGTTTTATGATCTATTGCTTTGATTTGCTCAAAGAGGAAGCCCACCATCTTTGCCGTCGGTTCTACGTAAAAATGTGTGTGTTTTTTGTAGCGAAAGTACTTAATTAAATCCTTAGCACGTTTTTCTTTCTTACATTGTAGCTCTTCTGTACTGCTCTCGACTCATCGTTACACTTGTAATGTATGTGTGTGCGTACATTTTGGGCGTAATGCCGTACGAGTATGCATAAAATTCGTCTGCTACGTTTAAAGAAAACCATTCCTGCATGAATTTCAGCCCTTTTTGCTGAATGAGGAATAAGTGCCTAGGTGCAGTTAAATATTTCTGCGTATCTGGGAAGCTCAATTGCTCGGACCAAAACTTGTAATAAACCAACGGCAATATTAGCCTAAATACGAAGAAATAAACTGAGAAATGCCTGCTGTTATGCAATCGACGAGCGAACGAGAGAACAGAACAACTTCTTTGCCCGAAAGGCCTATGAAGGGTAGGAAAATACCTAAAGCAACTTAAGAAATTACTGTAGCTGTGAAAGGATACCGGCAATCAGTGAGTAACTATTTGTGCTAAGATGCTTGGGTATGGACTCGTATGTTGGCAATTTATGTATATGTAAGAGTATGTGTGTATAAGTTTGATTTCGGCAACATAATTCACAGACATAATTTAGATCCGGATTTTGGCAAAGAGTTAGTAGACGGACCGGATGTTATGTTGCCTTTGAGTGACACACACAAGCACACGGGTATATACATACATATAAATTCATTCATTTATTTTGCTGTGAGACAACAGTTTTCGTGTATGCCTTTTTAAGGGTTTTGGCATGTTTTAAATCAGCCTTTAAGCGAATTTTTAGCTGAGCGAATGAAGAAAAATGGCCAGCAATAGCATGCAAATTTATGAGATAACAAACAAGAGGGAATAAAGTGGAAGAGGAAGAAAAATAGCAGCTTAATGCCACGCGGCAGTTGATGCTGTAATACTGATTGTGCTTGTTGTTGCAAAAACAAAAAAAAAAAATGCAACGAAAAAAATGTTAGTTGACTTTGTTGTTTTGGCCGTCGTTAGGAGATGCTTACTTTGCTTTGCTTTCCTTTCACTACTACTCTTGCATCATTCCATTTTTCTTTAGTCAGCTTTTGCCGGCGGTGGATTTTACCCCTTTTCAATAGACTACAGGAAACGCAAAAGCCTACATGGCTATGCAAACACATGTATGTATGTCTAAGAAATATGTGCATCAGCAATTTTTGTTTGGCTTACATTTGCTCAAGTTGTTGCTTCCTTCTTTTTTATAGCAAAACTTTTTTTGGTTATGTTTAATGGCCGCTGAATTTCTTTTCGTTTGATATCTGCGCACTGCACTTTACCTTAAAGCACTAACACATATAAACTACACACATATATAGACATATATGCTTTAGCGAGGCTGATGTGATTTGTTTGGGTTATTTCAAGCAGTCAACGCGCTGCCTGCTACATTTTTGTAGATATTCCGGAAACGAGTCTCGCAGAGTCGCTGTCGACCTCAGACCATTGAAATGGTTTATTCTATGTTGTGTGTGCATATGCGTGTGTAGTTATGTAGAAGGGACCTATAATAATATTATTCTTGTTTTATGCTTTTGTGTGCCGGTTTTCAACAACCATACGGCCTGCGGTCATTTTGACAATTTAAATGTTCTCGTAGCTGACAGTTAGGATGCCGAGCAGTAAAGTATGCAAGTGATGCCGTTAGATAGTCTTTGAATTCAAAATAAACATTAAACTTATTTAGTAGAGATTTTGGTGCGTTGCTAGATAGGCGCGTGCTTGTTTGTTCAACACAAATTGAAATGTCACACGTTTACATGCAAACATATATATTTAGTTATATAAAGGGTGGTTAAGTTTCAAGGGCCGGTGTTAATTTTGAATAAAATTCAATTTTTTTAGGCAATTATTGTCATTTATCTTTATTATGATAATATTGGTATAGCTCAATTACGTATAGAGCAAAGTATTGGCCAAAAAGCCGCCGCGGCCTCGGCGGCACACATCCATCCAAATGGTCTAAATTTTCGATGACGCTGAGGCATAATTGATGTTCTATGCTATAAATGTGCCGAATTATCTCATCCTTTAGCTCTTGAATTGTTGCTGGTTTATCGATATACACCTTTTCTTTGAAATAACCCCAAAGAAACAAGTCCAACGGTGTAAAATCACACGATCTTTGGGGCCAATTGACATCGCCGCGACATGCGATTATTCGGCCATCAAATTTTTCGCGCAAAAGAGCCATTGTTTCGTTAGCTTTGTGACAAGTGGCACCGTCCTGTTAAAACCACATATCGTCCACATCCATATCTTCCAATTCAGGCCATAAAAAATTTGTTATCATCTCACGATAGCGAACACTATTCACAGTAACTGCCTGACCGGCCTCATTTTGGAAAAAATACGGCCCAATGATGCCGCCGTCCCATAAACCGCACCAAACAGTCACTCTTTGTGTGTGCATTGGTTTTTCGGCAATCACTTTTGGATTATCATTCGCCCAAATGCGGCAATTTTGCTTATTGACGAATCCACTGAGGTGAAAATGTGCCTCATCACTGAAGATGATTCTCTTCGAAAATTGGACATTCACTGTTGCTTTTTCCTGCAGCCATTCTAACCATTGACGACGCTTGAAATGGTCAAGAGGCTTTTGTTCTTGAGTCAATTCCACCTTGTAAGCTTTATGCATAATGTTCATCAACGACGAGCGTGAGAGGTGGAATTGTCGGGCACGACAACGAGTTGAGGTGGACGGCTCTTCAACCACACTATCGCGAACA
Source organism: Anastrepha obliqua (assembly GCF_027943255.1). Taxonomy (NCBI): domain Eukaryota; kingdom Metazoa; phylum Arthropoda; class Insecta; order Diptera; family Tephritidae; genus Anastrepha; species Anastrepha obliqua. The sequence goes on along the minus strand of NC_072893.1, from coordinate 62,747,858 downwards.
GCAGCAATATTTTCTGCAGTATGAGCTGTACGAGAATGCAGTTTGCTCAAACTTTTGCACAATTTTTCCGATTGTATGCACATTTGGACGATTAAATTGACCGAAAAAATTACGAAGTGCGTGATATGTATTTGGATTTGAACGCCCGTTTTTATAATGAGCCTGAATAACTTTAACGCGTGGCTCGATTGTGTATCTTTCCATAGTTCAAATTGAGTTGGTCTGAAATTGAAAAATATCAAATGAAGGCAGTAGTCTGCTTTAGAAGCCGAAAAAAAGCGTTTTTTTAGCAATTTTTTTTGAAAGGGAAGGAAATGATTGCGGTAAACGGAATTTTAAGACGATAGTATACTATATTTAAGGTTTAAAAAACAATATTTATTTTTAAAAAATATTGAAATTTTTTAAAGTTGTAAGTATTTTTCTGGAGCGCCTGGAGTCTGCACTTGTAAATCGGTGCCGGTGATGGAGGTCGTGCGATGCATCTGAAACAGTCGAACCAAATTTTTTTTTAATTTTTATAAGTTTATTTTCTTTATGAACTAAAAAAATACCGAAGAAGTTATAAAATTCCAAATTTTTTCGAAGTTTGAAAAAAAAATTCACTTTTTTAAGAAAAAAAAATTGACTTTAAGTTGCAAAACAAGTAGTTTAAATAATACTTTTGTCTAACTTTTTTAGTTCAAATAGAAGATAATTTAATACTGAAGCTAGATCACTTTGGTTTTTTTCGATCGGACATATATTCTTTTTGCTATCGCCGGCACCGTTTTCTAACACTTGAGAAATTAAAAACTCGAGAAAACGCGCTTTAAAGTTCTGCTTGAGCATTCGCACCTGCTCGACGCTCGGCCACCAAAACTGCTCTAGCTTCGAAAATATGTCGAATTGGCCTCTGGAATTTTAAAGACATATTCTTGGATAGTTTTGGAAGAGATTTAAAACAAAACAAAAAAATCGATTTTTTGAAGCCTGTAAAGCAGACTACTGCCTGAAATGCAGAAAAAAAACTTGACGTTTAGGTGTGGTTTACATTCAACATCGGCCCTTGAAACTTAACTTTATAAGTACAATGTGGCAAAAAATTATTCACCTTGTCGGAAGATTTATAATTTTCGCAAATGGTATCCTACCTCAATCATATTTAACACTTGTGAACTATGCAGCTGCAGCACGCAAACAGGAAAGGAATTGAGTGCCTAAATGTCAAAATATTATGTCTATTCAATATCGATTTATAAGCGATCATACAGATTTCCCTTCTTGAGTAAATAAATATAAATTTCAGCTTTTAAAACTTAAGCTATTGTTTATAACAAAGTTATTATACACGTTTCTCTGTCTTGCAGTATTACATATCATTGCTCTCCAAATCCTCTGATACAAGTGCAATGACGGACATTTCGCTTTAAAGACATTTATTTTCTCCCAAAGCCATCTATTTCTCCTTCTAAAATAAGTTGGAATAGACAATATTTCCGATTTTTCATAATATGGTCGAGGCAAGCTGTAATAATACTTCATTTTTAGAAACATGATCAATTCAGGGAATTTTCAATATTCGTCTGAAGAGCCACATTTCAAATGATTCCAGATTGTTCATATCTGAGTTCATTAGCAGCGCCAATGACTTCAAAATCCTCATGAGTATCCGTTTGGTGGTGCAATGGACTGCTCTTTTGACGCAAAAATGATTTATTGTGTTATGACTATTAAAGAAACGCCTGGAACAGTGCATTCATTGCTTATTGAACTCTGCGACATAATCTGAACAGCACTAACACTGCATTTGAGCGTAACACTAGAAAGATAGGAACAAGATTGCGCCCATCAGAGGGTGCGTGACATCACTTTGATGCATTTGCATGAGAAAGATGTGAAAATGCGAACAAGAATGCAAGAAGAAGAAAAAGAAATTACACAAACAACGCACGAATAAATTGCACAAGTGCGACGCCAGCGATTCTGTCAAACTTGAAGATGTGAAACCATTGCAGCTAATGGTGGTAACTATAAATTTTAAGGAATATTTATTTATTTACTCTGTACAGGCATTTAAGAGATTAATTCAAACATGCAATACAAGTATTTTAGAATATTTAAAATTCAAATATTGTACAATAGTTCACTTATATTATCAACATAAGAAACCATTGAGTTGCTAAAAAATAAATTAAGATTAAATTTTAATGAAGTTAATAACTTAAAACTAAAATAGCCAATATTTGCGAGGTAAACGGTTGATTTGTTACATAGAAAGTAATTTTTACTTGCCTTGGAAATATAGTGTTTGGCCCCAGAAAGGTTCTAATTCAAAACGGTATTTTTTGTTTTTTTTTTTTTGGGCGTTGTTGTTGAGGTTGTTTTCCTCAAGGAAATTTGCGACGCCAATCTGTCTTTCTTGGCCTGCCATAATTTCCTCAATTATTTCTTCAGATGTACATAAACCAGTAGATTGTTGCAAAGCTGTTATCTCTGTCCTCTATCTCTCGCATTACAAAAACTTGTGCTCCACATCATCGTATTCAGTATCTCCATAAATTCAATTTTGTAGGTTTGCCTTTCCCATTCGTCACAAACTTCAGCATACTTTCTTTCTACCCACTTTTAAATCGGGTATTAGTCGCGCTGCTCCCCTGCCGCACTCATCAGAGTTCCATCTTGTTTGCCAAAGTGTGAGGGTTTGAATTCTTATTTTATCCAAAACAGTTGAGATAATTAAAGCCAGGCAGCATTTTAACGAGATCAAAGGTAAATGATATTGCCCGAAGAGTACCTTTCTGATGTAAGAAGTACGCTGACCGAGCTTGTTAGATGTTAGTTAAGTGCAATGGTATAATGATAAAATTTAAATCATTGCCTGTCGCACTAAAAGGAATCTTATTTCGATAACTTATGGCTTTAATCAGTATTATCTCTGCTTTTATTTTATATTTACGCTTCGCAAGGCCGTTACTCTACATATGCTTAAGTCTGCCAGCGTTACCAATCACTGCTTGAATGCATCGTCGCATTGATCCAACTAGTCGGGCAAGCTCTTCCCGCGTTGTTTGGTTCTATGCCTCCATCTACTATTTCTTTATCGATTTTGCGGCGGTTACTATACTTCGTCAAATCTTTGTGTCTTGAAGCTCCCAAACATGCTCTATCAGATTTAAATCTGCAGTTTGCGGCGGTGTATTTAGTTGTATAGGTGCGTAATCCATTCTCTGACAATTAGTGCAAATTGGAAAGCAGATTGCATCTAAACCGGGCCGATTTTGCGATCATTAATGTTCATTGCCATATTTGCATAAATCTGTCTCTGCTCATAACTTTTGAAAATATTGGTGTTTCAATAAATGTATCAGTTGCCCAACAATCTTTAATTCGTTCTTTGCGCACTTGTCTCTCATTACAATAATTAAGCCTACATTTTTTTTATTTCTAGTACTGTAATGTTCGTCCACTTTCTTGTCTTTGATGACATTTTCAATCTTTCTCTATTTGAGAATGATATATGTCTGATTGGGAACCATATATATATATATATATATTAGGGCGGGTCGATTTAAAAATCGCTCATTGCTCTGTGAAAATCGATTTCTAGGGATCAAAATAAGAAACTTTGCCGAAGGAACCATACCTCTAAAACGAATTCTGATGTCATCTAAAATAACTGCAACTGAAAAGCCTTTTAATGGGCTTCCCGTACATAAAGTGTTAAGAATTAATCACTACAGGGTTTGATTGAAAAGTAATGAGCCTTCCCGCTCGGAGCGTCTGCCAAGCGAATAACCGAATCAGCTGGTGGGGATCGTTGGACCTTCCCCTTCCACTAGAAATCGGTCCACTGGCAACAGCGGTGCAGTCAACACAGCTCCGCGCGTGCAAGCTGTTTTAAAAGTGTGTTAGGATTTTGCAGTGGCGAAAATGCAGGATTGTTGGAGCAACGTTACTCGATCAAATTTTGCGTAAAGCTAAACAAAACGAGTATCACAGGAAATGAAACCTGATGCTTTGAGTACGATCCTGAGGGCAAGAGAGAGAGTACGGAGTGGCACACGAGCCAGTCGCCACGACCCAAGAAGGAGCGCATATCGAAATCCAAGGTCAAAACCATGCTGATCATCTTTTTCAACCCTCGAGGCATCGTCCACAAGGAGTTTGTACCTCCAGAAAGCACTGTAAATGCCGCATTTTACAAAGAAGTGCTCCTTCGGCTGAAAAACCGCGTCGCCCGGGCTCGGCTCGACCTCGTCAACAATTGGACCCTTCATCACGACAATGCGCCGGCGCACACCGCCTTCCTCTGCACCTCTGCATTGGCCAATATGGGGGTTCCGGTGCTTCCCCACCCTCCCTATAGCCCTGACCTTTCCCCTCCGGACTTCTTCTTGTTCCCGCACCTGAAAAGAAAGCTGAAGGGGAGGCGTTTCGACTCCATCGAGGCGATCCAAAAAACTGTGACAGCCGAATTGAACGCGATTCCGGCGGATGAGTTTAAAAAATGTTTCCTGTAGTGGGAGGACCGCTACCAGCGGTGTATTGACGCTCAAGGGTCCTATTTTGAAGAATATTAGTTGTATAAGCTAAAAGGTTTAACAAAACTGCTTAAAAAAAATAAGGCTCATTACTTTTCAATCAAGCCCTGTATATTACTGTTCGTTTATTCGATTACACGCTTAACTTACTATTGAATACCCTATGAGCAAGCTCCTAGGCTCAATGTTTCAATAACTATCGTAATTTCTAGATCTGCCAGATCGTATCTTTTGGTAAGTTCTGTGGTAGCAGCAGTCGTGTTCGTCTAACTCATATAGCGGTAGGCCCAGAAAGCATGCACTGTCTCGCTATCTGCTGTCACCATCAAGGCTAATTCATGGTTTTGTTTTGGTCTCTCATTCGCTATTGTTGCCAGTCGGTTCGCGAAACTTCGCTATTGTAACAATACGAATTATCAACTGAAAATTTCGAATAACGATACAGCTACAGCTAGTTTACAGCTCCTTTTCCAATGTTTGCTTTGCATTAGTGAACGAAATCAGGTGGATGTGTGAACACTTTTGTCATACCGCTTTTGTGCTGTTTTTTTTTTTTTTGTTTATTTTGTTGTTGCAAATTTATGAATAAATATGAATTCCGAAAAAAACTATAATACATCAACAGTTTTTTTCAATTATTGTATACCTTCTGGGAAATAAGAAAATAAGCTGTTGTATGCGGACTTAAGTCCTTCACTGCAATTCCCTTAAGAATGAAAGTTTACCAGCTGTATTTAAATTTTATTGGCTTTCTTCTTAAAGTAAATACTTTTCCATTATTCTTAAGACACCTGCTTCCATTCTTTCTCTAAGTGAAAATCACCTGCTTGTTAACTCCCAAGAAAAGTTACGCCTTAACAATCAAGTAATTACTGCATGTTATTAAATATTTATTTAAATTTCGTGACACTAACATGTTTTTTCCCTCTCCTCCTCGTTACAGGTAAGCTTGCATGTCGAGTATTCGTTGGATGCTTAAATGAAAAAATATATGATAATGAGGTAAATACCAGCTTTATAACCATAAATTAATAGCAGATTCTTTAAATGACAGCGGCAAACGAGTACACCAACAACAACAGCAAAGAGTTGGGAGAACCCTGTCGTCAGAGTCGACGACACAACAGGCAATCAGCCTTTACAGAATTTTGCATTATTCCATACATTTTAATTAAAACTTTAATAGCTTAGTGAAATCAAATGTATATGTACAACAACAAAAACGAACAACAAGAACACGAACAGAGTTTTTAAGTCTTCAGTAGCAAAACATACACATGCACATTTAAGCAACGAATAAAAAACGTCGAGTTGTGGTTCAGGGTGTGAAATTCCAAAAACCAAATTACAAAAAAAGAAGCAAAAAAAACGCAGCATGCCAGTCAGGAGCACTCAGTTATGCTGAATTTATCCTTTATAGATATTTGACGCCATGAAATAAACACACACTTATGCATATACATATACACACTTTAGTCTTCTTCATTATTTGTATGTATTGTTGCCTTAATTAAATTATGCTGGGACTGTTATTCCGTTATAAATATATTTACTCTTACGCTTCCCATATCCTTGCAAATTGTAAGCGTATAAACACAATCATACATACGCGACTGTGTGCGTACATGGATTACGATGAGTTAATTTTTATTGACGAAAATGCGCATTTTAATCCTTTACCAAAAAATGTGAGATTCTGAATATTTATTAGGAAAATTAAAAAGTTTTAACCACTTTTCCGCTAGATATACTGGAAGAGTTTCACCCTAATTCCCCGTTGTCAAGGTTGTTGATTTCCTTGAAATAAAGCCAGGTAGATATAGAGCAAGGATTGATTTCGCAATGACAAACGGACAGTGAATTCTTATTTAGCAACCTCAAAAACATATATACATATATAAATTTTTTGAAATCTTTCCGATGAATATGCTGTATTTGACCTTGAAATGACCTTCAATTTGATCCTGCAGGGACACGTTCATCATTCACAGCATTTCAACGCGGGGTGCGTCAAAGCTTCCTTCACAAAACTCCTCCAAAGTGTTCTATCGCTTGATTTTCGTTCGTAGTTGCGAATTTCCATTGCTGTGAGATCGCTTCCTACTGCGTCTATCCATCGGTTTCTCGGTCTTTCCTTCGCATTCGCACCAATTATCTTTCCAGTCATGGCTTTCCTTACAGCGGATTCAGCAGGCATACGGAGCACGTGACCTAGCGACCGCATACGCTGCGCCTTTACAAAACGGGGACAGATTAGGGTAGGTTAAATGGCTGCCCTAGCTTGGGGCCCACATGGACAAATATTCAAAATTCGTCCATTGTGTTGCCATACAAGGGAAAGCGGAAAGCAGAAGAGAAGGAAGAAGGAGCCTTGAGATTAGAGGATGATGACCACGCACTTACGACGACGCCGACGGTGGCTGATTTACGTTCGTAATACTTATGTAATACTGCAAGATACTTATGAACTTCACCACATGTATGATATTTGAACCCGCTATATCCGCAGATGTAGCGAAAAAATGAGAGCTCAGATGTCTAAATCTTTGTCAGATGAAAGTAGGGCAGCTGAGAAGAAGGTGTTGAGATGATTCCACTTCGTACTAAAGACAGCTTCTGCAGAACGGACTTGATGCAATCCCAAGTCTCACCGCATAGACCCCTAACGGACAATGTCCGGTAAGCTGGGGCTTAGTTAGCCTTAGGAGTTTCCTCGAGCGTCCATAATCTACCCGTGGCCAGAAGGATCTGCCGATCTTGCACGTTTGCGCACTAGCCCAGCGCTCGCTGAGTTGACTCGAGTGCCATCTTTCCAGGAGCTGACCACAGGTTCTTAAGGGAACCCCAATCCTCTTATTGCGCGACGAAACCATCTCCAAAGTTCCCTGTCTAGCCAGCTCATCAGCCCAGCAGTTTCCCTCTATGCCACTGTGACCGGGAGCCCAAATGAGCCCTCCAGCGTAAATATTTACTTCCCGCAGGGACAAATGGATGACGAATTCAGACCCAGCAACTGCTAAAACTTTTCTATCAAGTTGTTGAAATTCTTCCAATGAATATTTTAGGTTTGTCCTTGAAAAAACTAGTTTTTATGTATTGGGTTAGGGAATAAGTTCGTAGCGTTTTTACCCAAGACTTTTATTTAAACAAAAAACAATAATAATATAATATCAATAAGTTAATCAATTATGTATTCGCCGTTGCTATTTACAAGCTCTTCCCACCTCTCGGCCAATTTGTTGGTGCCGTTCCAGCAAAAATTTCCAAGTCTGGTGTCAAAAAAGTTGTTGAGCCAGTTTTCAAAGACCTCTTTGCTATCGAAGGTACCGCTCTTCATATGGTTTGACAGAAAGTGGAAAAGATGCTAATCGGTCGGTGCAAGGCTTGGAGAATACGAGGTATGCTGAAAGACCTCCCATTCGAGCTCTTGGAGCGCGGCTTTGATGCGTTGTGCAACATTGAGCCTGGCGTTGTCGTGAAGAAGTATGGCTTTTCAGTCGAATATCCTCATTGACGCGGTGCAGTTGAGCAATATAAAGCTACTTGTTCACTGTCGGATTCTTTCTGACCAATTCCAAGTGCACCATTCTTTCCCAGTTCCACCAAACACATTTCATGATCTTCTCTGGATGAAGAATT